>NW_023425347.1:61040553-61205553 GCF_014108415.1 Molossus molossus
CAGGAAAGGGTGAAGCGTGGCCAGGCAGGGGCTGCCCTGCACAGCCAGTTTATGAGGGCAGACTGGGTTGAAATGAGGGGACGCCCACTTGGACTCACCGTGGCAGAGGCTCTGTCTGCCTCGCGGGGGCCATCCTGCAGAGAGGAAGGGGTTGTCGCACGCCGCCATGGCTTCCTCTGCAGGCATCTACCATCCGTCACCCTGCAGCCCCCGTGCCAGGCTGGCTTCGGTGTGTCTGTCTCTTGAAGGGTTTCTCCTGGATGTTCAAGACTCATCATTCATCCACTGGAGATTTACTGTGTGGCACACTTTATTCTAAATACTGGGAATACAAAGATGAAAAAGATACGACTCCTGTCCTTTTGCATGTCACTGTCTACTAAGGGAAACAGAGCTGGGAATCAGTTACTTCAATATGTTAGATGTACAATCAAAGTATGAACACTAGTCTGTGGGATTGCAGGCAGCAGGGGTAACCTTCCTGGAGAGAATTCATGAAAATGATGCTTGGGTTTTATTATTATTTTTTTAAAGCTTAAAAAAATATTTTTTCTTTATTGATTTTAGAGAGAGAGGAAGTGAGAGGGAGAGAAAGATAGAAACATCGATAAGCGAGAACATCAATTGGCTGCCTCCTGCATGCCCCCCACTGGGGATCAGGCCCACAACCTGGGCATGTGCCCTGACCGGGAATCGAACCGGTGACCTCTTGGTGCATGGGTTGACATTCAACCACTGAGCCTCACTGGCCGGACTGATGTTTGGGTTTTAAAGGATGCGTTGAAGTTTCATTGTGGCAGGACCATTCCTGGAAGACAGGGTGGCAAATGCTATGTTATGTAAGAGTGAAAGGAGGTGGTGTAGATAGGAACAGCTAGAAAGTAACCTTGGCTAAAACAGTGGGCTCAGACTGTATAATGGGTTTGGGGGTAGAGATCTTCTGGGAGCATCAAACTTGGTCAGATTCTTGCTGCTTCCACTACACCAAGTCAGGAGGAATGTTTCCAAGGTCAAGCATTGCCATTCCTGCCTGCTCTCTCCCGCACCCTTCTGCCGGGTGTGCAGCTGCGCGGGAGAAGAGCTTAGAGCGACACAGAATACCCTCAGTGAGCAGAGCACCACGCTCACTTTGTTTAGCTGATCTTTCTCCAAAGCTTTCTGTGTGCAAAGTTTTCCTGGAAAATTCCAATTGAGGATATGTCCCTCCCCTTAGGTGAGGTCTCAGTGGCTGGATCTTGGAAGGCTCCCTGGGAAAGACAATTTTTAGCAAATGCCCAAGTATAGAAGGAAGGAAACCAACCATTGCTGAGGCTCTGCTAGGTGACAGATAAGACACTAGCCACTTTATGTATGTTACTGTATATACGTCTCTGGCTGTCCTGTGAGGTGCATAGTGTTGGCCCCATGTTCAGGTAGGAAACAGGCTCAGAGGAGTGACTTGTCCAAGAGCTCTCAAGTAGACAATCCCAAAGCTGAGTTCACACCTGACGGGACACGAACCCGAAGCCTCCATTCTCCGCACTGGTGATGTTTGCCTCTGAAAGGCGACGCGGACCGCCCACGGCCAGGCACGAAGGGCTGGGGCAGAAATGGGCGTTTCTTCTGCAAAGGA
The DNA here is from genome assembly GCF_014108415.1 of Molossus molossus. Classification (NCBI taxonomy): domain Eukaryota; kingdom Metazoa; phylum Chordata; class Mammalia; order Chiroptera; family Molossidae; genus Molossus; species Molossus molossus. The sequence goes on from NW_023425347.1 coordinate 61,042,166, forward strand.
TGCCATCCACTGAGCAAGCTTGTTGGGAGGACATAAGGCAATAAAAGATCCCCTTATTTCATACCTTGGTGCTTTCGCATAGGCTGATCCTGCAGCCTGGAATACCCTTCCTGCTGTCCCCGCAGCTCCCCCTTGCTTTCATTGCCTGTATTTCGCCTTTATCCTCCTTAGTGTAGCTTGGATCATTCCTCCACTCGGAAGCCTGGCGCTGTCACGTGGTACTGGAGGTGGCTGGATTGCGTGCTGGCCTCCCCCGCCCCTCTGAGCTCCCTTCTCACTCCCAAGCGGGTGCAGCACCGTCCGGAGACTGTCCTGTTGAAGGAGCGCAGGGCCATCTGCGAGGGCCCGAAGCACAGTGGTCCATGATAGATGATACTCTCCCCTTCCTGTCTCCTCTTTTTCTGGAGGCAGCAGACATTCTGAATGAAGACTTCAAGTCAAACAGGAAAACAATGATTTTACTTGCAATGAGCCTCTTCCGGGAGCCTTGCAACAAGGACGGCCCTGCCCATGAGGGGGGCGAGCACCGGGAGGCCGGGCTTTCTCTGGACTGACTGCAGTCAGCTCTCAGGTCCTCCCTTCACCTCCCACGGAGGGTGCGGTCCTCCTGCCCCCGACGGCCTCCTCCTGCTGACACGTGCAGGCTCCTCTGCTTCTGGGGCAAGGGCAGGGCGGACTGATGGATGGACAGAGCGCGGTGGCACACAAAGTAACAGTAAAACAGAATGATAATGCATTTCCTAATGGCCTCCTTCACAGCTGTGTACACTGATTTAATCTGTGCGAAGTACTCTATTGTTTATGAGGCCTCTGGGTGCAATTTTATGCCTGACTGAAGAGGTTGCTAATAGCTGCCATATTTGTGTTTAAGGACCTGCAAAGGATTAAACGGAGTATTTTAGAGCAATGAGCCATAATAAACTAATAATATATTACAAATAATAAATGTTTTTTAGCCAATAATTGACCACAAATCCAGTGAACTTTAAATGACAGAAACACTCATTATAAATGCCGCGGTTGCCCTGTCCTCCCATCGGGGTGGACACTCCGCGGATAGGCAGCCCGGGACACTTCGGCTCCTTTGGGAAGGTGGCGTGAACTCTGAACTCTCTCCTGGTGTCGTGACTGGGAACTGTCGAAGCCACTTAGTTAAATGCTGGGTTTCATTACCAGCGGGTGGGGATGGAGCAAGAGTCTGAAGACTAAACCACCCACTTAAGTTTGTAGGCTTTAAAAAAAATTTTTTTTTAAACTTACTCATTTCTAAACCAGCATTTGCAATGCTTGGTTTAAAGAAATACCCCAGAGGGTCTTGGAAATAGGGGCTGGGTCTTAAGAAAAGGAGTTCATGTTTTCTTGAGGCTCAACCCTAGACCAGTTCTTCTCCCCCTCCCCCCCCGCACCCTCCCCATGAGAAACCTGAGACACAGACAGAGAGATGAAGTGGGGTTTTTTTCTTTATTAATTTTTAGAGAGGAAGGGAGAAGGAGAGAGAGAGATAGAAACATCGATGAGTAAGAACATCAATTGGCTGCCTCCAGCATGCCCCCCACTGGGGATCGGGCCCACAGCCTGGGCATGTGCCCTGACTGGGAATCGAACCGGGACCTCTTGGTGCATGGGTCGACGCTCAACGCCTGAGCCACCCCGGCCGAGCGAGAGGAAGTGTTTTGCTTGAGGCGTCGTGGGTGGTGAGCGGCAGAGCGAGTCCACGGCAGAGCCCCGAGCTCGTCCTGTTTTCACTGGACCTCACTGCATCTCTTTGCTGAGCTCTTGTGGGACATGGAAGTGAGATGCTTCCTTTCAACGCTTTGGAAGAATATGCTTGTACCTTCTACATCTCTCGATCGTATCAGTTATTCTTCTCTAGTGGGCAATGTACTCATTAACTAAATTTTGGATCCTATTTTTAAAAACTCAAGATGAAGATTAAAATCACCCATAAAATCATCCAAATAAAATGCTGTCAACGTTCTGCTTCCATTTTCTTCAAGGATTCTCTTCTGTGTAAATATAACAAAGTGATGGGATTCTATTTTATGACTCTTTGGTATCCTAATGTTTTTAAAAACAGCATTAGTTGATATTGTTGATGTTCCCTGAAAAATACTATATTTTGTAATTACATAAGATTATATTCTATATCATATTTTATAATTACATAATATTCCATGCTGTCTAGTCCCTATTGAGGAATATTTAGGCTGTGTCCAATTTTGGCCTTATCATTAAGAGTCCAGCACAGTGCATAACATCTAATTGACCCCATGTCTTTTGTAAATGAGCAGATCAATCTTTACATGCATTTCTGATCATTTCTTTTGAACAAATTTCCCAGAGAAAAAGTTGCTGGATCAGATTATCTAAATATTGCCAGACTCTTTCTAAAGGGACAATACCAATTCCTGGTATACAACAGATATTTGTAAATTCTGGAGACTGTTTTTTTTTTTTTTTAAGATCACTTAATTATTAGTATGCTTGACCTTATCTTCCTTATTGTCATATATAAAATCAAATACAGCTACCAAGTCTCATTCCTGAGAAATTCACTATTAAGTTATAGATGTATTAAAATAATTACTGATGATTTACCACACACTGTGTACTTTTCTAAGCACGTCACATATTTTGTACTTTAAATCTCTGTAATCCCATAAAGCACAGATGGAAACTCTGAGATGTTTGCAAGGTTGCCTAGGGTACAATGAGGGGCCCCACCCTCTATTTCACACCTAGTAATTACAGGTATGAATGAAACAGTCCGATGAAAAGTTAGTTATGATCAGTAAGGTGAGTGTCATGGTAGAAGAATGTGAGCAAATCAAAAGAACACAGAGGCGTCTGAAGAGTTCAAGGAATGATTCATGGAGACTATTAAAGAACAGCATTTTGCCAGAAAGAGAAAATGCAAACACATAGTAGGCAAAAAGGACAGCAAATACCCAAATGTAGAAAGCAGCCGAGGGAGAGGGGAGGGGGCGGGGGAGAAAGCAGCCTCGGACTTTCAAGGAGATACCAGTAGAAAAGGCAGGACACAGCAGTTCAGGTTCCAGACTACAGAGCTTCAGCCCTGGCTCACATCCAGCCCTTGTAGCCATCAGATGTCTGACTGTGTGATGGACACTCAGTTCAGTGTTCACTGGTGCTGATGGTGGTGAGCATGGTCTAATTTGGAAAGAGGGGGTGTGTTTTGGGACAGAAATTCCTGAGATCCCACCGTCTGGACATCTACCCTCTCTGCATACATTTAAGGTCTGATCTGATTTGATGCAAAGAAAACCCATGTTTCAGGCCGAGGGAGCACAACCTGGAAGTTACCTTGGGCAGGTCCAACAGAACGATGTGAGAACTGGAGAGTACGGCACAGGGTGGAGGGTCGAACACCCTGGAAATGTTCCACCTACAAAAAGTAGCTCTGGGGACACTTTCATGAAGAATCAATGATAGACACTTGGCCCTGTGTTCATCTGTCTAGCACCGACTGAAGAGGAAATTGGCACAATCAGATTTATGTGTTTTCAAACATCCTCTGGGCACTGCCTGGAAAATGGATGGGGATGAAGTAGAGGGTAGCCAAAACAAAGGCAGGGGAGAAACCTGGTATGACTCTGTTTGGACCAGGGCAGTGGCATTGAAGTTAGATTTGAAAAACGTTCAGGATGTTGACTTTGAGAAGAACTTAATAGAAGCAGTGAAGGAGAAAAAAGAGACAGGGATCATTCCTCGGTTTCTGGCTTAAGGAACTGGACAAATGAAGATGCTTTTTCTGAGATGAGGACCCTGAAGGGAGACCGTGCGTTGGGGGCTCTGGTGAAGGGTTGAGTTTGTTGAATGAACGATGAAACTTTCTCTCATAGATCAGAACATATTTCTGGTTTTTCTTTTCTAGTGGGGAGGCGAGGAGGTTGTAGGAGGAAGGTGTGGAAGGCTTTGAAATAGGGAGAAAACAAGATCTCTGTTAGCTATTATGTGTGGCAATAACCCTTGCTGTGTTTATTGCCCATTTAATAGAGTGTACATTACAACCCACAGTGATAATCAAGAGATGGGGGAGACCGAATGAGATGCAGGGATACCATAGGTGGGAAATTTATTTCACCGTGGAAAGGTTCTCATTTATGAAAATGGATTCTGGTTGTTAAGTCTCAGTCCCTGCTTCCCCCTGTCTCTCCTTCCTTCATCCCCCAAAGAGTGAGCACAGATGCTTTCTGAGCCAGAGTGATTAGAAGCAGAGAACTTTTTGAAAAGACAGGTCCCATAGAGCTAGGGGTAGGCCGGGGTCAGGGGTGACTGAATCAAGGACTTGCAGAGACATATTTTACCTGCAAGGGCCTGGCGTGCTAGGTATTGAAAGTCATCTTTGCGGCCGGTTTCCTGGAACCCCTCAGACCAACGGTCAGAACGCGTATTTCCCCAAATTAGCTCTATTCCATTGTGATGAGTTTCTTCACTTTTCTAGCCTTAGTTTGCTCAACTGTGAAATAAGGACCATGATAACTTGTGCACAGAGTTGTTGTAAAGATTTAAAGAGAAAACATTCCTTAGACACCAAATGCAACCATGGAAATGCAATCGATGTTCATTCCTTCCTCTTTCTTCCCACTGTTCACTCTCCCTGCATTGTAGATTCCGACGCGGCCATGAGGCATGACTGACCTCAAGTTGGGTTTTGAGTGAGCGACAGAAAACTGAGCAATCCCACTCTCTGGGATCACTAACCATCCTTTTATCTTGAGGCCTTGACCCAAATGGGTCGGGTGCCTGTGTCAGTAAAGCATCAGGGTGGCTGCTGGTGGACGACGCAGGACATTGCCCGTCCAGGCAGTCCGCCCGGCCGTCCTCAGAAACTTGGCTGCGCTCACATGTCTTTTGGAAACAGCAGCATCTGGTGGCTGCCTGAGCAGTAACCCGGCTGCAGGCTGCAGGGGGAGCAAATCACAGCATCTGTGTTTCTCCAGCAAAACAGCAGGGCTATTAAAATAGCTCTTAGGCACAATCTATCACTGCACTGTCTCTCTTGTTTGCACAGGCTGTAACTGGAGAAGTGAGAGTCTGGGGACAGCCAATGTATTGGGGCACCAGAAGGGGAATCGGGAGGCTTGGGTTCATGTCCAGGCTTTGCCAGCCGTTTACTGGAGGAGCTTGGGCAAGTCGCTTGGACTCTATAGGCCTCCCTTTCATGATCTGAAAGTCCCCAGAGGCATTCCATGGTTTAAAATGACCACTGCTGCTCGAGGAATAGGTAGAATTAATAACAGAAGGCTTCTCTGAGATAAGACATTGGAATAATGGTTCAGTTTCTCTATGACATAGTTTCCTGATCTGAAATCAGGAGCGATGATAGCTCCCATAAAGATTGTTTACAAAATGGACTGAGATGCTGATTATGCAGTTCTGGACATGGTTCCCCGCATGTAATAAACTCTTAGCAAATATGAGATTCCTTTATGCCCCTAGGTCACAGGGTTGCCTAGTATCAGTGCTGAATTATGGGGCCACTGCTGGTTAATCTGAGCATAGACTCTAAAATCATGTTAACAGTCACTGTTATCAAACGTGATGTGTCTATTATTCCCACCCTACACGCTAGCACATTAATTTTTTATGGGTGCTTCTGCACATATTGATCCATTTGCCAAAGAATGCCCCTCCTTCGGTTATTCTTCATGATTGGACACAAATGATTCTCCTTCATGAAACTTTGAACCCTCTCTAAGGAGCCTCTCTAAGGCTCTTTTAGAGAAATTAAAGTCAGACGCCTCAAGTGTAACAAACCACAGAGTGCCTGCGTTACCCTGTTGTGTGCATATACTTCTGCCAACCACGTGGGAAAACGGGTTGGCCTCAGACCTGGGAGACATTCATGGCCACCTTTCTGTTTCTTCTGCTCCCTTGTATATATCCCCTCTGTATCTGAGTATAAAGAGTCTTGTGCCTGACACACAGAAGGCAGTAATGAATATTTGCCAGGAGAGTGAAATATGCATCTAATTCCACAATAATTATCCATTGAGCATCTACTGTGTTCAAGGAGGTAGTCACACACTCTCATATCATTTAGCTATGTTTTATTTATTTTCAAAGGAAGTTAATGGATTTCTTTTAGTGAGATGATGGGAGAATGGGCAGCAAATTTGCATTTTCTTAAAGCTCCACCTTGTACGTCAAAGCGGCATTCCCAGCCTCACTGCAATATTGCAGATGAGGCTAAGAACTGACTGCAGTCTGAAGATCACTGCCTCACTGTTACAGGGCTTATTATTATGTTTGCAGTTGTTTATGCTACTTTTTATTTCCACATGTTGTGGTCTAATGCATTAGACTACAAAATACTCCAATTCATCTTCTTCTGTTTTGGATTTTAAATAGGTTAATAGGATGCAAATATAAGGCACATTTTTGCATTCTGTTACAAATATTGTACAGAGATATTGCTATGCTGTTTGGGCAAAATGTAATGAAATGTAATTTAATATGATACTTTCAAGCCCATTAGATTGTTCCTGAGGGCTTTATGGCCATGGTCCTAAACTGTGTTAAACCGTATCTACAACAAGTCTGAACAAAATGAGTTTTTTTCTACATTTTACTGGCCTCTCCTAGTTTGATGACTTTTTGTCGCCCATGCCAAATGATGCTTTGGGTTTCATGTGCAGAGGCTAGGCTAGAAATGAGTTTGAAAATATTCAGCTCTCCTCGTGAGAATGTATTGTTGTTTCTACTTTTAGCCTGCTTCTCAATTCACCAACCATTCTATTTATTTATTAATTCGCCAAACTTATTCATGTATTTATTCAATTCTACGTGCTGCTCTGTGCTCCCAGCATCTATCTTTTGGTTGGCCCACTCTCTTCCCTCAGATGTGAGCTTATGTGGTCCAGGGCAGCCTGCTCAACGGGAGCCTAGGACAGTGCCTGACCCTTAGACTGTGCTGAATACACGAGACCAGCAAGATTGGATGTGAGTTTTCTCTTTTGTATAGTGAAGTTGCTCTCATTATAAGGATTCAATGAAATGCAGTCTATAAAGTACGTGATGCAATGTAAGACATGAAGCACTCAATGTTTATAGGAAAAATGTATAAATGAGCCCATTTCCAAATCTATAAAATAGGAACTAAACACCTATGGATAGATTTTTTTTTTTCAGAATTAAATGATAGGCCAATAGCACCTACAAGAGTATCTGGCATATAATAGGTGTTTAATTTGATTTCTTTTCTAAAGAAAGGTAGTGTGATTCACCACCCATAATAAACAGCAGCAATAACCAAACAGACTCACTGAGGGACAGATTTATAAATTAACCTTTGAAAATCCTGGGAAAGGACTGTGAGCACAGAGATTCTTTAGGTCCCAGGCAGTGCTGCTTAGGAAGTCCTCCAGGCTCATCAGTGTCCTCTTCCCCTGGCCACCGGAGCGTCCCTCCTTCCGGACTAGCTCACAGGACTGTAATGTCAGTAGTCATGGGAAAAGGAAAGGGAGAGGACATTTTCACAGTTCTTCACCCCTTTCTTCCCACCCCGCAGTGGAACCCTAAGGATGGTTTTGGATGGTCCCCAGCCCATCTGTAGCCCCTGTCCTATTACATTCCCTCCCCTTAAAAAAATGCCCAGGTGTTTGGCCCCAGTTTTCTCTGAAATATAGACAAATCTACTCCAGTCCTGTGAGGACCAAAAGGTTCAGGAGAGAACACGCAGGAAGACTGACATGCCTCTGACGCCCTCCATCATTGTCCTCTTTGTCCTTCGCAAATGGAATCCTCTCCATTGGCTGCACATCTGCATCTCGGCAGGCGGGCTGCGATGTGGTCCACGACAGCATGGCCTGACTTCTGCCGTGGAAGGCCCAGGGCTGGCTGAGATGACTCAGGCGCAAGCAGCCCATCAGCAAGGCTAGAAAGAGGCCTCTGACTTCAACGCACGTAGTGATGGAGAGCAGTGTTTACAATTCTCCTAGGTCATTAAAAACGCTGGGCCGTGGTCTGCCCCACAAAGGGCCTGACAGGGTCCCATTTATGGCTCCTACAATGACTTAGGACAAGAATGGCTCTCCAGTGGTGGGGTTGTAATTATTTTCTTTTCATTAATTGGCCCAGGTTTTAAAGCTTGGAAGAGAGATGGGAGGTGGCCCCTCGAAAGTCCGGCTCTTCTGTTCCCCATCCTCCTTTCACCTAGTTAACTTGACTGGTCCTTCAGACATCAGCTCAGATGTCACTTCCTCCGGGAAGTCTTCTCTGATACCTCTATGTAAGTTAGACTAGACTGTCCTCGTCAGACATGGCTTCTGCTGCTTTCTCTTTTATCTCAGCTCACAGTTTAGTGTGTGTGTGTGTGTGTGTGTGTGTGTGTGACATATACATCTAGATTTATAATTTATTATTGTGTGTTTGTCCTTTTGTGTGATCAGTGTGTATTCTCTCTACTGGAATATAAGTTTTATTCTCCAGCACAAAGTACAATCTCGGGCACAGCGTTAATCCTTGGTGAGTATTTATTGAATGAATGATTGGACAAATAAAATAAATATGGTCAAAAGAAAAATTAGAAAGTGATCAGAAGGTATAAGTTCTGGTGATATAATAGATAACACTAGTTAACACTGTCACATATTTGAAAGTTGCCGAGAGAGTAGATTTTAGGAGTGCTCATCACAAGAGAAAAATAATTGCAACAATATGTGGTAATGGATGGTAGCCAAACTTACTGTAGTAACCATTTCACAACATATACAAATATTGAATCATCATTTTGTATAACTAGAGCGAATACAACATTATATGTTAATTCTATCTCATAAAACTTGAGAGAACTATAAATAAAATTTTTTAGAAGTCTAAAAATAGAGAAACACTTGCTATCTGGTTAATCTGAGGATTTTTTTTCATAGCCTACTAATGAGGCAGTGTTTCAGGGGCACCCGAGACCACCCACACATTGGGTGATTGACGAGGAGGGCCCCCAGCCCTCGACAGCGGGGCAGGCATGCTCAGAGCCGAAATCCATCAGGAAGACACAGCATGAACATAAGCCAGATCAGTAAGTGAAAACCCTCGGCGGAATCTGGGGAATCCATGTTCAGACTTCCTTATCTCTCTCCCTCCCGTGAGGGGTCATGCAGAACACACTCTACCTCCAGGAGTGAAAAATGCAGCAACACGTGTAAAGGTTTCTGGCCCGAGGAAACCCATTTGGCACGAAGTGCCCAAGGAAACACATCTGCCCGTTTTTATTAGGGGCCGGTCATACCTGTTCTCTCTTGCGAGCGAGTACAAAATTCCCGTCTTCAGAAAGAAAGCAGGTGTTCAGCATAACAGTCTAGGTGCTCTGAACCAGTCTTTACGGGTAGGGACCATTTGAAGAGCCAAGTTTTCTGTCATCGTCCATGGTCCCATCTTGCAAGAAGGTCCTTCTACAGACAGCAACCTCAGGCCTGTGTGTTCATTCTTTCCTGCACAGAGGACTGCGTTTTATTTGTGTGTGTGAGAAGACAGATATACTCACATACATGTGTGCACATACTAGCCAATAACTGGGTGAGAGAAGCTATGTAGTGACGTAGGTAAAGGGCCAACTCGGGCATCGGACTACCTGGATTGAAATCCTAGCTACACTTGATACAATGCCTTGGGCAAGTGTCTTCATCCGTGCTCTTCACTCCTGTGTAAGTTCAGGAAAAGTGCTAGACCTATATCATAGTGTTGTTGCAGAGATTGAATGAGATCAAACCCTCATTCAACAGTGCTTGATCGGGAGGAAGTACACATTAACTGGTGGGTGGTATCATCACTATTATTATTCAGGGATTTTAGGATATTTAATGTTCTTTCTGAGTCCAGTGCCAGTGAGCTGAGTGATTGAATGAATCCGCAAGTGATGAAGCACCGGGGTTCTAATCCCGCTCCACCAGTCACTTACAATGTAATGGCGATGTGTTTCTCAGTTTCCTCATCTTCACAATTAAGACAGCAATCTTTGTCTGGCCAGTTCTCTCAGCAGGGTGAGAGAGAGAGCAGAGATATAACTGGCCATCTTTCTCTGTAGCTCAGCCTCCCAGCCTGGAAAGGGAGGCTGTAGACATAGTATCCTTCTTCCTAAGTGTTGGCTGTTATTATTACTAGCATTGCAGTTACTTCTAAATGAGGCCGTGGAGGTGGCATGTTCTGCATTTACCCATGTAAGGAGTTACATTATTGCCAGACAAAGCAATTTGGGGCTGTGGTTGTTGTACTTTATATAAATCTCACCAAGTATTTATAAGCCTTCAGCTGGGGCGGGAATCTCTAGGTGGAAGAAGTCATGCTGAGCAAAAAGATGACAGAGATAGAAAGGTGGGGAGAGAGGATGTAGTGGGGCGGGGGGAGAGAGAGAGAGAGAGAGTCTTGGAGAACATTGCATTCCCACTGGACTGAGAGGGGCTCGGTCCTAGAGATTTTATTTTTCTATTGGGTCCCTGGCATCTAGTACAGTGTCTTTTACCTGGCAAGATGCTCTGAGTAAATGTTGATGAATAAGTGAATCCTATCAGTGGAAAGTATTATTCCTATGAGAGAACCATTGATTGAGGGTGTGTGCTCCCTGCCGCACACTGTGTGTGTGTCACCTTTTTGGAGCGTGATAGAGTCTGACCAGGTAGACATTATTCTGCTCATCTAATGCCAATGCGAAAATGGAGGCCCTGGGAGCTACAAGTCAGAAAGCAAATAAGGAACAGAGCCCAGGATCCAAGCTCAGCTCTGTGAGGTTCCAAAGTCACAATACACTTTCAGCCACCTAATGCTCAATTGTCTTATTCTGTTTATACTTTGTTTTTCTTCAGCGGACTTCTTTTTAATCAAATTGCTAGACAGTAATCAAACACAATCTCATAATTCACATTTCGAGTTTCCATAATGGCAAGGGGAGAACAAGCCTCGATGCAGACATCGCGAATGGACCTCTTGCCTGTCATTTAAGGCTGTGACCCAAACACAGTTATTACTTGATGGGAGGGGGACTGGGGGAAAAAACGAAAGATTTATTAAATTATCCAAAAGAGCGCTCTACTAGGCTTCCTTAGCATGTGCTTTCAAGGTGATAGATTAACTGAAATAAAATTATTGAGTTGCGAAGCCATTCATTAACAAGGGGATTTCAGGAAACCAGTGCGCTTTTGATAATACTGCCGCCAGAGCGGCCTGCTCAGTGAAAAGTTAAGTGTTCTTCCGCAATATCGAAACCTCTGGTTTGTCACCCTTTCTCTCAGCCTCCTTTCCAGTGGTGCAAAAACTTGTAATTTACAACCTCTGACATAATTGGAAGGTTAATTAGTTTTCTTCAGATTTCACCTGCTGTATTTTATAACCACTGTTTTCATAGCCTCCCCTCCCCCCCCCGATTGTCACCTATGTCAAAAGGACGATCCTTTTCTCTCTGTGTCTTCCCTTGCTGTCAATTGCAATCGAAGGCGCCCCGCGTTAGCCAAGGCAGCCTGCACACGCTGCTCCCACCATTCCTCCTGCTCCCCTTTGTCCTCCTCTGAGCAGTGCCAAGTCCTCGTCAGCAGGCTTTTGTTGGGCATGTAAGACGTGCTATTATTGGAACAGGGGAGGGGGCAGAACACAAGGAAGAAAGAATGAAGGCCCACCTCTGACCTCCCAAATTACTGGCTGGTGGGGAGACGAGAAAGAAATGCAACAGAAGAGAAATGGTACAAATGTACACCCAGAATGGGGGTATGGTGCTGTGGAAAGGCATGGATTTTGAAAGCAAGTGGCCACTTAGCTACCATTTCTGAACAGCGGGGACCTTTGCCAATATTAAGCCTCTCTGCGCCTCGGTCTTCTCCTCTGTACCATGGGGATACTCGCATCCCCATCACTGGAGTGTTGTAGCAAAGAATAGGGGCCTGGCTTGGGACCGGGGCCACAGCAAGCTCTCAGGACTTGTGGGTGACTCCCCCTTCCCGGCACTCACGCCGGTGCCACCTGTGAGACCTCTGGCAGGAGCGCCCAGGAGAAGCTTTGTGTCTTCCAGGGAAGTCAGGGGAGGCGACGTCTTGGCTTTTGGACTAGATACTGAAATATTAATAGGCCAACAGTAGTAGTAATAATAATAATAATAGGAGGAACAGGGGGAGAAAAGAGAATAGCTTCTAATCATCGAACAGTAACTATTGCTTGGTCCTCTGCTATATACTTTAAACTAGAAGATCATTACGTTTCCCAACAAAATTGTGTGAGATGGACGTCATTATTTTCCTCGTTTTGAAAATGCAGACATAGGTCCGCAAAGTTTCATTGCCTAAGGCCTCAGAATGGCTGAGTAGCCTAGCTGGAATCCCAGCGCAGTATGTTGGGCTCAAGGAGGCTTGAGCCACATTTGAATTCTCCGAGGCACCCACACCCCCTCTCTTATTGTCTGTTTCCTCCCGACCACCAGGCCCTGGTTGGTTTTCTGTAGCAGTGAGATCCCTCAGCAGTGACTGGGGCCATCCTTCATTCTGATGTGTGTTTGATGTTCTGTAGGAGACGGGCAGGTTATGAAGGGGAAACAGGCATGAATGTTACAAAAAATAAATAAAAAATAAAAAACCGGAGCTGGCCTTTGGCAGCATTAATTTTTCCCCCAGTAACTTATCTAAGATTTAGCTAGTCTTATATTAAACAATAAGGAGTTACCATAGCAACCTCATTGCCATGTAATAACACTCACATCCTTCCCAACTGTAAAATCAAAGCCAGAGAGGCAAATAGAAACCATCAAATTACCAAATAGCCATCTTCTTTGCCTCTCTTTTTCCCTTCATAGAATGATTATTGATTGCTTTCTTTATTGTAGGTCAGTGACACTATTACTAATGTCTGTTCCCTGCCCCCCTTTCTCTTGCCCTGTTTGTGACCAAGGAGGGACCAGTGAGGAGCACTCGGTGAGTGTCTCTGGTCCTTGGCGAGGCAAAGTGCCTTTAATTCCAGGAGGACAAAGCTTGAATCCGTGCCATCTCCTGCCAGCTGCTGCCAGTAGCGCTCTGGGGCAGTTATTTCTCTTGCTGGCTACAGAATGCTTGATTAACCCCATGCACTTGCCGCATCTGCTGCGAGGCCTGCTCACTGGTCTCTTCATCTTCTGGCAGAAATGTGCCGTCCATGATGGAGCCCCGGGCAGCAGAGTCTACAACAGCTGTCCCATCCTGGGTACATAAAGTGGGGCAACTTGCTGCCCCACTTCAGCACCTCTGCATACCTGCCCCTGCTTCTTCGCGCTCTTCTTCTTGGCTTATTCCTAGTTTCCCTTCAAGATAAGGGTCAGCCATTATCTCCACCTAAGACCCCTCCCCTAATCCTCTCAGCTTGGATGAGATGCCCCTTCTCTGCTATTCTGCAGGTTCTTTTTAGTCCTCTGTATATTGCACCTCCAAGCATGCCAAGCACATAGTAGGAACTTAATGAATATCAAACACCCCGCTTCCTTAAGGGTGGATTGCCTGAGACGGTTTATTGGCACTGAAGTGCAGGTAGTTAATCAGACTGACTTACTCTTCATTTTCTTCTTCTGAGATTTTTACATGTGAATAAAAGTAGATGGACTGAGGAGCAAGTTTGGTTTGTCTGCTGTATCTCTAGCAAACCACATCTTTTTAATTTCATGCATTGGTGGCATGATACGTCATGCCTGTTTCCGTGCGACAGCTTGCTACCTTGTACAACCCAACGTGCTGATGATGCAGCTGGGCGTGTGAAACTATTCCAAGAGGGAGTCAGACCCGGGAGATGAGAAATGGCACCAAGTTTCCCAAGTTGGTGTTTCTTTACCTTTTCTTCATGGCCTCATCCACTTGTGGGACCTGACCGACCTAAACAACACTCACACATCAGCTCAGTGAAGGGCAATTATGCTATTTAACTAGACACCCGATCCTAGAATCAAAATGCCTAATGAGGAAAATGTTTCTTATTTGGGGCCAAACGGTCACTTATTCAGTTGACAGCTATTCGTTGAGGTCTCAGTAAGTTTTTGTACAATAAATGAGTGAAGGAAAGAGTGAAATATCTCACCACTCTGTAGCCCACCTTCTGGCCTGCTCCATGTCTGTTGCTCTGGGTCCCACTCAAGTCACCCCTCCTTGGCATAAACGCCTGTGATAATACTTCATCCTTTACAGACTGAAGTCCAGAGGTCTCGACTCAGTGAGGCACGCTGATGCTCCCACAGCCTGGCTTTGGTTCTTACTGTTGCTCCCTCCTCCGAGCTGCCCTGCCTCCTCTTAGGTTCTGTTATCTGTTCTCTAATGGATGGCAGTAACGCTCCAAAGGAGTGCTATTCTCGAATTCGAGAGGTTACAAAATAAGTTCCTCTGCTCGCTAGGGCTGCATGGACACCCTCAAAGATGGTGGAGATGTCGGAGCTGCGCATCTGGGCAAGCCAGGGGCGCCGACCTCTGACCCAGCCTGGGATCCCCAGGAGTTCGAGTGGGCATGAGCTTAACAGCCCAGCATAGACCTGGAAGGATCCTGAATGAAACTGAGCCAGCCCTTCATGTTACTTCTGAGAAAGCTGAGACTTGGACCAGTTAAGTGTCTTGTCTGAGAGCACAGGCTCAATGACCACGTGGACACTAAAACCCGGAGCAGGCCTCCTCCCCGTCCATCTTGTTGACATTCCGCTCCCTCATGGAAGGCATCCCCCGAGGCCATTCATCAGCACAGCCTGGAGTCCTTCAGGCTCTTCCCCGGCAGGTCACTTGTCAGCTCCTTCTCCCAGGAGGTGGCAAATTTCCCCCAGAGACTTCAGCACTCTTCTGCGTAGCTGCTCCTGGAGTCCCTGAAGCTTGACCAACTCTTCTCTCCTGGCTAGTGCTGGGACGGATGCTTTCAGCAGTAGCTGTGGGCAACGAGTGACTGACACAGGGAATAAATATTTGTTTCCTCTGAGAGTTTACACTGTGGTATTGGTTAAGAGGCATATTCTATTGTTGGCTTCTGGCAAAATTGCTACTGAATATCTGACATACATCAGTCTCCACACATGTTGTTGTTGAGTTCAGATGGAGATCTGGTGCTGGGAACGTCTGCAGGTTGCACCCCAGTCAATAATGAAGCTCTCAGTCTCTCCTCTAAACCCATGTTGAGGTAACATGTCTTGGATGCCCTGTTTCTCCGAGTCGCACCTGGAAGAAGTCAGTCAAATATGAAAAGCAGTCAGCCATAGTCACCAGTTCCAAGAAAATTTGCTTCAGTCTCCAGGCAGATCCCTGTCCTACACCTTGACCTCATTCATCATAGCATATAATGCAAAGCCTTCCCTGATAGTCACTGGTTGGGGAGGGGAATAAAACTGCGGACTCTGGAACCAAACCAGACCTTAAACCCAGCTCAGCCGCTCATGAGCACTGTGGTCTCTGACAAGTGGCTCAAATTCTCTGCGCCTTAGCTTCTTTGACGGAAATCAGAACAACACACACCTCATAGGGTGAGTATGTGGACTAACTGAATTGACATAGAATTAAGTGCTTGAAACTCTGTTGGCAACTTGGCAAATCATATGTATGTATTAGCTATGAACATCATCATCATCATCACCACTACTCTTATTATTCCTCTCAAAAGACAGTCACCAACTGGCTAGGCAGCAATGGTATGATAGAAGGAGCATGGGCTTGACACCCAAACAGACCTAAGTTCAAATCCCATCCTTGACGGTTACTTAACTGGAAAAGTTTAGGCAAGTTACTTAACTGCGTTGAGTCTCTGCTTCTTTCTCCTTAAAGGGGGACCAGCATTGCCTACTTGAGTGTTATTGTATTAGATGACACAGGTCACGTGGTGCTGGACCCTGGAGGTGTCCCACGAGTGGTAGTTACCCTCCCTTCATCCCAGGACCAGTTTCGTTGTACACATCAGCCCCTGGAGATTCATCCACGCCACGGTTATGCAGTTACCACTGCACCAATGTTATGCCGCATGCTGGAGATACAAACATCTGTGTACTCAGACCTCAGGCGGGTCACAGTCTCATCCAGGTCCGGTTTCATTCTCTGTTTCTTGCCTAAAACCGGAGATTTGTTCTCCTATCTTCCATCAGTACATAACCGGCTGCTGCGTCTCCAGAAGGCCCGGGCTTGCTTTCCCGGGGTCTGAACCTCGGGCTTACTCCTCAGGGTGCACGCGCCGTCCCCACCCTCCTCCCTTCCTCGAGTTTCACCTCTGCTCTCACCACCTGTCTTCCCAGCCAGGCTTCGAACGCCCTCTGCTCGGTTAAGACATTGTGGGTTTTACATGTCATTATATCTCAATACAACTGAAAAAATCACGGCTCTCATTTCTTGTTAAAATATTCTGGCCTTACCGTCTTCATTCTGTCTGGGAAGTCTGGAGAGCTTTTCTCTCTCTTCTCTGGGGAACCCTCTGTGTCAGCACATTCAAAGTCTCCCTCTTCTTCGGGATCTGGTTTGAAGAGAAGATTGCAAAATAGCCTATTACTAGTGTTCTGTATTGTGGAAAGGATACTGATTTAGGTATTTCGGGCTAAGTAGACTATATCATTTAAATTCATTTCAGTTTCACCGTTTCTCCTTACTTTTTAGTGTGGCTACGAGACAATGTAGCTTGCATTGTTTCTATTGGCTACCACCAATCTGTAAAATATAGCAACCATCCTCCCTCAGAAGTTCGACTGAGGGGCTAAATACGGGCATACCTCGAAGATAGGGGGGGTTTGGCTTCCGATGCCTGCTGTGAGTGGGCATCGCCACGCAGCGGGTATCGCGGCGAAGTGAGTCAGTCTTCTTGGAGAGTCTTCCCGTCGCTCTGTGAAGAAGCACGTCTGAGAAGTGCAGTACAGCGAGGCACAGGAGAGCAAGGGGCGCCTGTGATCTTTTGAGTGAACTTCTCTCCTGTTCCCGGGGACAACATTTAATTAATTGTCTGTATTGACATGCGTTACCTTTTACCTAGGGTAGCCCTATTTCTAGATTTGCCCACAAATGGCCCAGTTTGTGCCTAATGTCTGGGGGTAAGGTATTAGTAGTGCCCCCTTTCATTATCAAGTGTCCTGGTTCAAACGATGAATTACGTTGTGACCCTAGTCACAGAAGATACACCTGGAACCCTTCGGTTACTGTGCAGATCCTTCTCTCAAAAGAACCCTCGCCCAGTGTGGCCTCGACTGGAGTTCAGACGGACCCTCTTCTCTCTGGCTTCCGTTGCTATGTCCCTGCCCTATCAGCACCCCTTTGGCAGGAAGAGACACTTTCTCTTGGGGTCTAACTAACAGCAGCCCTCCATTGCTGGTTACCGTGGACAGCACGATGCTTTCTGTCCAGCACTGTGGCATGTTTCCCTGGGCTGGGGCATGGAGAGAGCAGAAAAAGCTGGCTTGAGTCCACAGGCATCGTCCTTTCGCTAGCTCATGTTATGTTCTCTGTACATTATACATGGAAGCTACAAAAGAGGTCAGATACACAGTTGACCATTCTACTTTTCTTTTTTCTGAAGCACATAGCTCATCTCCCCATTTAATAAGTACCAGGAAGCAACATATAGTGCAGAGGTTTACTAATTCTGTGTGTGGGTAGATCACTCAGCTCCCAGTATTCTTTCATACTTAGATGTAAGAATTTAGAGTGGAATCCGCTTTTAAAACGAACATCTCCATGTCCCACAGTGACCATTGTACTTTTCAATTCAACTGCTTCAAGGAAGCCTGGGACCCAGTGCGCTGGTGTTGGGGACACCATTTAGCCCTTGCTGAAAACCTCAGCTTCTTCATCTGTCATATGGATTTGAGGATAACCTTTGCCTCACAGAAATTGTGAAAATTTAATAAGATCGCAGTTATTAGGTCCCCACCGGAGTACCACCATAGAACAGAGGCTCATTTAACACTTCTATTGCCCTCTCCTATCGGCAGGTTCAATCTCTAAAACACAGGAAGTGGATAACCTATGATCCTGTAGTTGTTTTTAAACTTACGATAGCAAGTCTGCTAGCACCTCTGCTTCTTCCTTTGTTCTTGGTAGAAAGTAGTCTCAACCTCATTAGACTCTTCTGTATCTACCCCGTGGAGTGAGTTCCATATTCCATCAAGTATGAAAGTCTTGCTTTACTTTTCTTTTAGTCAATATGTTACTCATACGACCCACCTGCTTTCCAAGGCAGGTGCAACCTCACAGCTGCAGGTAAGCTTGATAACCTAGAGAGCTGCCTAAAGAGTCTGTCCCTTTTGAGCATTTGTGCCTCCTAAATGATTGTGAAAGTTTTATTTAAACCTGTAGTGGGAAAGGGAGAAGTCCACTTGAATACATAACCTGCTCCTACCATCATAGTTGTGACAAATGGACATCTGACAGTTCAGACCCTGCCAATTAGAGAGCTGCTCATCGCCTCTGCTTTTGATAAACATCAGTCATTACAGGGGTTGGAGGAGCTGTTTCCCAGAGCGCTTCTTTTTTTTTTTTTTTTATTCCTTCTATCTCTCCCTTCTTGAGTGCACCTTCTGGCTCCAGCCATACGTGCTTGGCTGCATCATTAAGTGCGGAGACTTTACATCTTAATTCTGCGTGAGAGGTTTTCTCTGGGGGCGATGGTGCATCTGTGGAAAAAGAATTCCAGTGTACAGTGGAGGTGATACGTTGGAGGAGGTTGATGGCATATTTAAGAAAACAGCTGTCCAGAAATTATTGTGGGATGGGGGAGGGGGAAGAGAAGGCCTTGGCTTGGCTTGGCCGTCCAAAGGCTGCGGTGGGATGTGTCGGTTTAGCCTAGAGGTTTGTGAGAGAAAGGCCTTGAAGTACGTAGCTCAAGCTGGAAAGAACAGGATTAAGGATGTGGGATAATTCGCTCAACTTGTATTCTCTTTGCATCTGGGAGGCGCATAAACCATTGTGCGGTATCATCACACCCATTCCCACTTTCTGCGGATGCCTCTGAATGTTATTTAATACTCTTTCCGACAGAACGGGGACTAACCCAGGATAAAATTATGGCTTAATTTTTTAATGTAATTCCTTGTGAAACAAAAAGATGTCTGCGTTCAATCGCTGGATAGATGTATGGCAAATAGGGGAAAGGCAAGCTGTGTAACATCAGGACCAGTTTCTATAGCAACAAAAATGTCAGCCATCCTTTTGGCTGATCCTATTAATCTGGAGTAGAAGCAATGATACTGACACATTCGAAATGTATTTAAACCAGAAGGTGAAAATATAACCCAGCTGTAGATTTAAAATAGAGGTAGAGTGAGGTACCAGCCGGATGCGACTAAAACAGATACGTGTAAGGGAATGTGAGTTCTCAAAAGCAGCTTCTGCGTTTTATTTTCTTTAAAGGGATTAAGCTTTTCACTGCCAGTTATTCCAAACATGCTTGGGTCCAAGTACAAAAAATTAGGGAGAGGAAGGATCCTCTCGGCTTCTATTAGAGCAGAGTGGTCCTTTCAACAGTGTTGGCTCAGAGGAAACACGCAAAATGAATTGTTTTGAAGATTTGTCAGACTTGTCACTTTGTGAGTGTCTTCCCAGGAAGGAGAGACTTCATTTCGGAGAGAAGAAATCTGGTCTTTGGACCAGAGCATGTGGTAGTGGTTTCTGCTTTTTAGACCACACCCAGGGCGAGTGTGAGGCTCATGAAAAACGCCGATTTCTGTTAATGGCAGTGATGCCCTGGCCCCGTGCACTTTGCAAGACCACAGCGAGGGCCAAATGACATAATGGAGGTGGACGTTCTGTGAAAGAAGTCTAAAGTGCTGGGGAGATGTAAAGTGTGATTATTATTATTAAAGAACAGCTCTTTCCTAAAGAGATCCAGTTGCAGACAGAGTGCAGAAGGCAAATTATAAATTCTGACCATCTGGGTCAGCAGTTTTAATTTTTTTTTTTTCTCCTAGGGAGACTCTAAAGCTATTATTCTCTGCTATTCCCCTTAGGTGCCTCTTTTAACTTTTGAATTATTTAAATGGCTAAATATTTCTCCACTTTGCAAAGCAGAATGACAGTCCCCAGTATATTTTGCAGCTGGAGCACAAAATGAATGGGGTTGCAGATCCGCGCCGTTAAGATAAACACCATCTCTTCATCTTTATCTTAGAATCCCAGGCTCCTTGGGGAAGATGACCACCTCTCGTTATGGAAAATGAATTTGCCAGGAAAGAAAGATATCTCTTAACTGGTTCTTGGGTCTTCTTGATTCCAAAAGCATAAAGAAAAATGAGCTATCTACTGTTCTCGGTTTATTAAAACTGTTTCCCTTTCCCACCCACTCCCCAAAACTCTAAATACGATTGGGGAACAATAGAAGAGGATAAAGACAGAGAGCAGCAAGGGAAATGTTAAAAGTGCATAATGTTTGATAAGCAAGATATCTCCTATAAAGGAATAGAATCTGTTTTTAGAAATGAGTAGCAAGAGGTCTAGAGATTTCTAACCCCGTCTAGATACACTTTCTTACACTTCAGAAATAATTAACACTCTCAAAGCAAAGGAGATGTGCCTTGGAAGAAAATGCTGTTTTTGCACAAACCGTGGCTGGGGATATGTAGCTGTCACCTTCAGACCCTGCGTCATGACTGATGACCTCAGAGGTTCCCCAAATCTCAGATTTTGTCTGCAGCCGCCAGTCACCGGTCAAGTACACATCTGACTCTATGCTGCCTCGTAGGGAGAGAAGACAGGGAGGGCGCGGAGGAAGAATCTCGAATTGGTTCTTTTTACATTTCCCAAATCTGAGGCACTGAGCTGCTGTCTCTGTGTTCAGTTCATTAAATGAAAATACAATGAACTTCATAGCCTTGAACAACCGGAAAGGCTAGTTGATTAGTTAAGATAAACTGGTTTTAAATTTCTGTTTGTCTTTGGGCTCTCACCTCGTCTGTGAAGCTTCTCTGATTGCCCCTGGATGCACCCCAGGCCCACTCTGTAAAACAGTATAATGCAGTGATGAGTAGTCAGATACGGGTTCAAGGTCAAGCTCCATTCCAGAGGAGCTGGGTGACTTTGGATAACATGAGCTTCCATGTCATCTTTTGTGAAGACTAATAGGTCCTAACACACAGGGCTTCACAATAAGAAATGGAAGTAAAGAGGTTAGCCAAATAGGTAGCATGTAGTATGAATCCAATAACTGTTAGCAATCATGATGATCATTACTGTGAATAATATACTGTAATGTTTTGAACCAGCCTTTTTAGCCTATAAAACAAAGAAACGTGTTATACTGCCAAAGGACAGGTACAATAAACATCCTCAGGTGTCTTGAGGAAAGCACAGGTAGAGGAATGTGGAGGGACATGGGTTGTTCGAAATGGGGTGAGAATCAGGGTCACTGTGGGGCTCAGTAGCGGAGGAAGGACAGTCCATGTTAATTGCACACATTTGTTTTTTTTTTAAAACAACATTTTTAAAATATTTGACTTGATCCTTTTGATAGTTCTGTTTCTAAAGGCCTTGCCCACGCTTTAATATGTACTGATCATTGGTATAGCACTCATCATACTATATTATTGTTTTTAGCTCTGTTTCTCTAATGATTAGCCTGTGATAGCTAGAGAACAGATAGTATATTGTAATTTTTATAATCACATTGAATAAAAGTCCTCATTAAAAAATTTTTTTAAGCCCGGCCGGTTTAGCTCAATGGTTGAGCGTCAACCCATGCACCAAGAGGTAACCAGTTCGATCCCTGGTCAGGGCACGTGCCCAGGTTAAGGACCAAATCCCTAGTGGGGGGCATGCAGGAGGCAGCCAATCAATGTTCTCTCTCATCCATGTTTCTATCTCTCCCTCTGTCTCCCTTCCTCTCTCTATAAAATCAATAAAGAAAAAAAAATAATGCAAAAGAAATATTTTTAAGGAAACATTTAAGCCCCCATGACCATGTTGTAATGACTAAATATCCCCTCATCTGTGCTTTGAATTGGCCAGTTAACAGCTAGGCAGACCCATGGGGCATTGCGGCCTGTCGGCCTAGGGGCTCCTGTAACACCTTTATGAAGCGGTGCTGTTCCTTTTCAAAGCCTGCTGAGGTACTGGGGAATGAGTCAGAGGCTAACGTTTTCCTGGCCTCGAGAGAATGTGAGCACAGGACCCTCACATCACACCATTTCTATTAGGGATGAGTAGCGGGTCCCTTTGCAGCTCTAGCCCTCATTTCTACAGTGCACACTCCAATCAATAACTTTGAGTGGGCTGCCAGAAAAGCAGCCGGCAGAGCAAGTGTTGCCGGAGGAGGCCTTCACCCTTGACTGCCGAGAAGTGGGACTCTCTCCCTTGACTTTGGTGGCCTGAGCTGAAAGCCAGAGGCAGCTCCTCTTGAAAAGCCAGCACGGAAAATTCCTTCCAGCTACAGGGTGGTAGGTGTGGAGAGGCGAGGACACTCAGTGATGTCTGACCCTTCATGGCAGCTGGTCATAGCTTGCAACGAACAACTAAAGCAATCAGAAGAATGTTTCTAGCATCATCTGTTTTTAGTCCAAAACGGCCTCCTTCCCTTTCCACACCTGGTCCAGGAAGCTAAACATCCCCAACCCTCTGGATCTCCTCCCCATTTTTTAATGACTCATCCCTACGCCCTGCTCCCTCCTATCCCTGCTTTCTGCTGTGCTGTATCTGCTCAGATGAAATAGATATAGATCCAATTACAATATAGCAGTAATGATGCCCACTGTTTGTTGAATATGTATTATGTAGCTGGCACAATTTGCTTTACCTCTCTTGACTCATTTAATCTGCCCCACAAGGTAAGGAAACAGAGGCACAAGGTAATAGATATGATCAAAGGAAAGAAATCAAGGTAGATAAGTACAGAGTATGACGAATAATGAATTAGCCTGTGAGGGGTGGTCTGAAAAGGCACATTCGAATTCGTGAGTGAATTTAATTTCAAGGTATCAGGAAGAGAATGGGGAGCATACATGCTAATGGTCAAGAGCATGGATGTGTGAAGCACACCCCTGTTCCCTGCTGATAATCAGCACAGTACCTGGTACATAACAGGCACTCAATGAACCTAGGCTGAAATGAATCAAATGATATATTTGGGTGAACATTGCGAGCATTGCAAAACAGAGCGGGAGGCCAGAGGGAGGAGGATTAGCCTGGTATCAATCGTTTTCAGGAGGAGTGGGTGAGTGATGAAGCTTTCTACAAAAGCGAGAGCAAATTTTATGACTGCAACTCAGAGATTTCTCATCATAATGAATTCTCCATTAAATGTCCTCCTAATCCACACAGGTTGATGGATGAACCCCTGAAACAGAAAGTTCCCAGCAAGATCTATGGGAGTAGCCACATATCAGGGGAAGATGGGACCACTTGCCTGCACTCTGTTTGAAACCCAGATAACAAATGCAGACCCCAGCTGTGTGTTGTCAAATGTTCTATTCATATCAGCCACTGCCTCATTCACCGATACCTTAGCAGGCTTTGAAGAAAGGGCATAACAACTTAATGAAGGCAACACTGGGAGTTGTAGAGTTCTTGAATAGCAGAGCTAGATAGGATCTTAGCTATCATCTAGTCAAATTAAATCTTAAGGTAGAACCTGAATAAATAGAACAGGTGAAAGCAATGAGTGGATTCCTCCGGCAGTTTAAATCTTCATTATTTGACAGGCGAGTGCTTTTCCTTGTTTGTGGATCTCCCAGGGCACACATGTGCATGGAAAACACTGGTTTGAGCTCAGTACTCTAGTTGTACCAATGAGGGCAACATAGGCACAGAGCAGGCAGATGACTCCTTCACTATCACCTGGCAAGTCCTCAGCCCAGACAAGGTTCCAGAAATCTTGCTCTGCTTGTTCATCTGACAGTAATATTTATTTTGTTCAAGACAAGTCTATCGCCTGGCTGGTGTGGCTCAGTGATGGAGTGTCGACCCATGCACCAGGAGGTCGCCAGTTCCGTTCCTGGTCAGGGCTCATGCCCAGGTTGTGGGCCAAATCCCCAGTGGGGGGAATGCAGGAGGCGGCCAATCGATGTTCTCTCATCGATGTTTCTGTCTCTCTCTCCCTTCCTCTCTCTCTAAAGTCAATAAAGAAAAAAAAATTTAAAATAAAAAGACACATGTGTCAAGCAGCTGCTATGTAAAGGGCACTGCCCAGAGGACAGACACATTGGAAGATGAATTTCCTGTTCTTAAGAAATTAGGAGACAATTGCATGGACAATTCTAATTCAGTGTGAAAAATGAAAAACTAGAGGTATTCACCCATTATACTTTACCCAGATATCACAAATGCAGATGCTTTCAGGAGTCAACCAGGTAACCTGAGTGAAGCATGCTGAGAACAAGCCAGGGGGCAGTTGAGGGAACTGGACATGAATGTCCACTGAGATTCTTTTTTTTTTTTTTTTTAATTTGTAAACTTTCACTTGACAAAAAATATTTATAAAACAAAGCCCTACGACTAACATCATACTTAATGGTGATTGTCTTAAAGTTTTCTCGCTAGGATCAGGAACAAGTCAAGGATGTCTCCTCTTACCACTGTTTCAGCATCATAGTGAAAGTCCCACCACATGCAATAAGACAAAAAAGGAAATAAAAGGCACACAGATTGAGAAAGAAGAAATACAACATCCTTGGATTATAGATGACATAATCATCTAGGTAGAAAAATCTGAACAAATCAACAAAAAGGAAAACTCCTGGAACTAACAAGCATTTATAGCAAAGTTGCATGACACAAGGTTAATATACAAAAATCAATCACTTTTCTATATACCAGCCATGAACAAGTGGAATTTGAAATAAAAAATAAAATACTATTCACATTAGCATCACCAAAAATGAAATACCTACTTATAAATCTAACATTTATAAGTAGGTATTTATCAGACCCATATAAGAAAAACTACAAACTGTGGTGAAAGAAATCAAAGACCTGAAGAAAGGGAGAGATATTCCATGTTTCTGGATAGGGAGACTTGACATTGTCAAGCTGTGAGTTATTCCCAACGTGGTCTATAGAGTCATAAAATCCTAGCAAGTTATTTAGTGAGTATTGACTAACTAAGTTTGTATGGAGAGGCAAAGACCCTGAATAACCAACACAATACTGAAGAAGAACGAAGTTGGAGGACTGAAAATACCCAACTTCATGACTTACTAAAAAGTTACAGTAATCAAGACAGTGTGGTGTGGGTAGAAGAATAGACAAATTGATCAATGGAACAGAATAGGGAGCCTAGAAGTAGACTCACATAAATACAGGCAACTGATTTTTAACAAGGGACAAAAATAGATTTTTTTCAACAAATGATGCTGGAACAACTAGACATCCACATGTGTAATGATGAATCTAGAGAGAGACCTTACGCTCCTCTTGAAAATTACTTCAAAATGGATCACAAACCTAAGTGTGAAATACCAAACTATAAAACTCCTGGAGATAACATAGGAGAAATTCTTGGGTTTGGCAATAACCTTTTGGATACAACACCAAAGGTAGGATCCATGAGAAAAAGAATGGATAAGCTGGATTTTTTAAAATTGAAAATCGCTCATCTGTGAAGACACTGTCAAGAGAATAAAAAGATAGGTCACAGATAGGGAGAAAATATTTGCAAATCTGGTATAGTTAACATATCTGATAAAGGGCCATTATCTAAAATATACAAAGGACTCTTAAAACTTAACAATAAGAAAACAACCCCACTTAAACATGGGCCAAGAACCTTCTCCTACACCTCATCAAAGAAGATACATAGATGGCAAATAATCATATGAAAGATGATCTGCATGGCAGGTCGCCAGGGAAGTGCAGATTAAAACAATGGGATAGCACTCTACATCTATTAGAACGGCCACAATCTAGAACACTGACAGCACCAAACACTGACAAGGATGGAGAGCAACAGGGGATCTCATCCAGTGTTGGTGAGAATGCAAAATGGTACAGCCACGTTGGAAGACAGTTTGGTGGTTTCTTACAAGCCTTACTCTTATCGTATGATACAGTAATCACGCTTCTTGGTATTTACCCAGAGCAGCTGAAAAGTTATATCTGCACAAAAACCTGTACCTGGCTGTTTATAGCAGCTTTATTCATAATTGCCCAAACTTGAAAGCAACCAAGATGTCCTTCAATGGGTGAATGGGTAAATAAACTATGGTCCATCCAGAAAATGGAGTTACTCGGTATTAAAAAGAAATGAGCTGTCAAGCCATGAAAAGACATACATATGACTAAGTGAATGAAGCCAGTCTGAAAGGGTTCCATACTGTGATTCCACCTCTGTGACATTTTGGAAAAGGCAAAAGCATAGTGACAGAAAGCAATCAGTGATCACCAGAGGTTGGCGGGGGGGAGGGAAGAATAGGTGGGCACTGAAGATTTTTAGGGCCGGGAAACTACTGTGTATAATATTGTAATGATGGATATATGTCATTAAACATTTGTCTAAACCCATGGAAAGTACACCGCCAAGAGTGAACTGTAATATAAACGATGGACTCTGGGTGATAACCTTGGGCCAGTCTAGATTCGTCAATTGTAACAAATACACCAGGCTGGTGGGGATGTTAATCACAGAGGAGGCTACAAGCATGGGGCAGGCGCTATATGGGAAATCTCTGTACCTTTCCCATTTTGCTGTGAATCGAATCTAAAACTCTCTGAAAAATAAAGTTTATTATTATTTTTTTATTGAAAACACTGTACAGGAAAAACAAACACATTTGTAATCACTGGGCCACTAGTTTGCCTCCCTGGATACCACCTCTGACATTTTACAAAGTTCTTTTATATAGGATATCCTTAATTTATAGAAACAAATGCTTTTAGCCTAGCAACCTACTATGCACATACATGCATATATACATAAAGATGAGACAAAAATATTACAAAACTAGACTTACTCTAACTATATGTGAGCAACTCTCTATTCCATTCCATTTTCTTTTATTCTATTCCAATTCTATTCTGTTTAAAAGTAGGCATTGTAATTTAGTCGACTAATTTCCAGACCCACTAATGGCTCTTAAACCCCAGTTTGAAAACTACTGCAACAGCCCTGGAGTCTCCAACCACCCCGTGAGGGAGGTAGTGACTGTTCTTCCCATTTTACTCATGAGAAATGAGCACTCAAGGAGACCGAGCACTGCCCGCCCTCACACCATGAGTGGCAGGCCCCCATGGGGACCAGACTCTCCTGGTGTCCTGGCCATGGGGTTCACTAAGGGCATCACTTTGCTTTCTCAGACTAGAGGACACGAAGAAGCCTGGGTTTCAACTCAGACTCAAATCTTGATTTTTGCACTGGCTCTGATACCAGGAATTTTAAAAATCCCCAGCATGGATTACTGCTTCCCTTCACCTGCCGGCGTTGCAATCAGAATGGCAGTAGATTTAGACATGGACTTGACAGCTCACACATGGTCTTCGTGGGGCTCTGCGTGCAGATTGAGAATACCATGGCCAGCCGTTTTCCTGCTGTTTTCAGACCATCTCCTGACCTGGCAAAGGAGTATGTATTTTTCTAGAAATTTCCAGCAGTTGCCATCATGGTGCTGGCTCAGGGAGCCTTCTCAGCCCCATATGTAAATCCTGGCGCTGCTGTTTCCCTGCAAGTTTAATAAGGCCAAGGCCATAATTGTAAATATTTAAAAACTTGATATGTCTCCACGTGGATTCATTACAGACTATGTCTGCGTTTAGACGCGTCTCTTCCAGTTCGGTGCACAGGAAGGCACACAGGGTTCAGGGTCACATCCGCGTCTGGATGACAAAGGTCAAAGGTTCATTTACATCCCCACGCCATTTTCCGAACGGTTCTTTAGAGCCTCGCCCAGGCTGGGATGGGAGCCTGCTGAAAAATAATAGATATAAATTGTGCTTCAGTCATTGCTGTTTATTTTAAGAAGAGAAACTTTTTATTGGGCTTCCTCATGACTGGACACCCGAAAAGTTCACTAAGAGAGGAAGAGGCTGGGACAGTGCTGAGTGAGAGCGACCAGAATGTTTATTTCCTTTCATTAGAGGGTGGGGCTGCGATGCTCTCATTCCCCCGATTCCGGGGTTCTTTGTTTACTGAGTATGACAGCCGCTACCTAAACAGCCTGAATTATCTGAATTCTTAAGGCTTCGGCGCATTCCATAGTGCATATTTGGCTGTGAAGAAGCTGCTGTTGTGGCAGGGAAAGGGATCAGAACCATGGGGAGAAACTGGGTCCTCTTTCATTCAGTTGTTCATCTGTTGGCTGACTCGATGGTGAAGGTTTCCTCTAGCCCTCCAGGACACAGCATCCCCCTCGAGCCCACACATCAGCCCCAACCGAGGCTCCTCTGCAGGGAGCCTGAGAGAGCTGCCCCCTCCCACCCCAGGCGCCCAAGGGTGAGTGCAACGGAAGCACCTGTCTCACGCAGGATAACTGCTGGGTTTACAGGGCTGCCTGTCTCTTCGCTGTGAGCTCCTTGAAGACTGTAACTGTGTCTTAATTTGCCTTTGTAGCCCCAACATTGTGAGTGGTGCTTACTACACAGAAGGGTCTTGGTGTCTGAGATATTTGAGAACATGATACGGGTGAATCCTTGCTCTGGAGAAGTGGGCACGTATCCTAATTGGCAGCTAACTTTTCTATCCAAAAAGTTCCCAGTGCTCTACTTGACCCTTACGAATTTGTCATCATTTTTCTGTTTCTTTAGTTATTAAGAGTAAAGAAAGGCTTCCCTGCCATTCCTATGCATATAGTCCTTTCCTCCTGTGCTATTCCAATGCAATCTCAAGTGCTTTCCTGTTAGACTTGCATGTTATGGGTGCATATAAACATCCATATGTAGAATATATAATATATATTACATACATATTTATATGTTCGTGTGTTTAATGGGTATGTGTATATGCACATTCAAGAAAGACTGTGTATACGCACACACGCACACACATATACATAGTGGGGCAAAAGTAGGTTTACAGTTGTTCCTATGGACAATAATATAATAATAAACACTCCAGGAATAAACTCCGTGTTCATGTACTCACAGCTGTAAAGCTGTCTTTGCCCCACCCTGCACATACATATGTACAAGACAGGCTTGATCCTTAGGGAGAGATTGCAGACTGCCATGTGTGCGTGGTGGTAGCATAGACGGTCCGCCTGGACTCAGTGTGTGTCCCTGAGCAGAGTCCATGTCCTGTCTCAGCCTCTGTCTCTGCCCCTGAAACAGAGATTACGAGAGCTGCCGTGCCTCCCTCCAAGGAGTCGGTGTGGGTCTCAAGTGAGCTAGTGGATGGGAAAACCCTTTGCTGATTGAATCAATGAAAAGGATTAGCAAATGCCAAATAAGTCATATTTATGACAAGATTAGGTTTGACAATGCTATTTACTGTTTGGAAATGCGAGTGAGAAAAAAACAAGCACTTTCCAAGGTTCCTGGCAGCAGGCAGGGTTCTGAGAGCGATGCTGGCGCTGCCTTCCTGCCTTTCCCTCCAGTGCCGAGCACACTCCCCTTCGCTTGGCAGCTGCAAAGCCCACTTGTAAAATCCCATGTTGTCCGTTCTCTTTCTTTCCCTGCCCTCTGCCTCTGGCCTCCCCTCCCCCACCCCCGGGTGGGCGGGCATGCACACGTCTTCACCTGAGAGAAGACTGTGCTTCTGCTCACTGGGGTCATCTGTAAGCCCCCCCGGATCTCTGAGAGCCTCCCTCTTGCAGGCTGTACGCCTGGAGCCTGGCAAGGAAACCCAGGGTGTGCGCATTTCCAGAGACTACGGCAGCTGTTCTCAGGAGAGATTCAGGCTTGGACTCTCCCCTTGGGAATACATGAGTCTGGGTTGCGCAGGGACTTTGTCTTTTGAAAGTGGCATCCTCACCCCGAGGCTGCCTCAAACATGTGCCGCATTCCACCGACAGGTAAGACTCAGAGCAGGATACCTTCACCATGCAGAAGCGGGAACCCCACTTTCTAAGTTTAACCAGGAGTGATGTAGACCTTAGAAGCGAGGTGGGGACCCATGTTATTCTTATTATGGAAACATAAGACTCTAACAATGTCCTTCTGCTTGAAGATATTGCCCTGGGTAAGGAATAAGGCTAAGCTCCTTACCAGGCTACACAACCCTGCACAATCTAGTCCTGCTCTGTGTCCAGCCTTGTTCACACCCACATGGCTTGGGTTACCTGGAGCATCCATTTTTCCATCCATTCATTACTTTAATTCATTCTGAGAGAGAGAGAGAGAGAGAGAGAGAGAGAGAGAGACATCAATGTGAGAGAGAAACATGGACTGGTTGCATCCCATATGAATCTCTGACAGGGGATAGAACCCACAAACAACCTGGGTAAGTGCCCTGACTTCAAGTCCTTGGTACAGATGTAGGAACAGGGACCCAGAAAGCCCCTGGAGACGCTTTCGGATTTGCTGGCTCTCAGGTCGGGTGGCATTTTGTCTTGGGTGCTGCTAGAATGCTCTGATATCCTGTAAGGAGGAGAGACACAGTGGGAAGTACAGATGCTCCGTGGTATGTGACAGCTAAGTAAGAAATTAGGCTAATTATCTCATTTTCCTTCTTCCTTCCTTCCACCTCGAATGGAAGCAAACAACTGTGTGATCATGAAAGGCTTTCTTTTTTAAAATTTTCAACTGGTTGCTAGGGTGTCATGAAGGGAGGACCCGTCTGCAACTCTGAATGTTTTATATCAGGAGGCGACTGTCAGTCCTTATTTAATAATTCATGTTTTCATTAGGAACAATAATGAGAAACAGTTGACACGACAGGTCCCTAATCGTACCAGGAACCCTAAAATATTCATTTATTCTTTGATTAGCAAACCTTCGGAGGAGAGGGAGCACTCCGTTTGGAGTCAGAAAGATCGCAATTTGATCCTGTAGCAGCCACGTCACAGGTTGTAATGTACATGTCCTTTGCCTTTTTTGAGCATCGGTTCTCTCGTCTGCAAGACGGGGGTGATACCTGATCCTTGGGAATGCCTAGAGCTTACTGATAATAAAGATAAAGCACGTAGTGCCTGGCACAATCCCTGGCTCAAGGCAGCTGTCCAGTCCACAGCACGGTCAGTGATAAGAAAGCTGGATGGACCCAGGGCTCTTCCGATCAGCTTGGTCTCCATTCACACTTAATCCTACTTTGGTTTTGCAGGTTGAGTTTTCTGCTCTTGGCTACAG
This sequence comes from Molossus molossus, assembly GCF_014108415.1. NCBI lineage: Eukaryota > Metazoa > Chordata > Mammalia > Chiroptera > Molossidae > Molossus > Molossus molossus. The sequence continues at coordinate 61,073,260 of NW_023425347.1, forward strand.
AGCCTTTTGGGTATTTGGAGATAAAATCACCAATCTGCAAATGGACAGGTGTCTATATACCGGAAATACGCTTTGTGGTTTTAAATCTGAGGGCATTAAATTGCATTTACTGGATGTGCCTCTATTCAGAGGTTCCTATTTTCAGAGGGTGTTTTTTGTCGTTGTCGTGATTTTATTATTTCCTGTTGCTTTTCCCAAGAAGTCTGTGAAGTGGCTCCACTCCTTGGGGACACTAGCCCTTCGTGCCATTACACTTACCGGTGAGCAGATGAGTTACGCCTTCTCCTGCGGCTCACGCCCACGATTGAGTAGCAGTCTGGTTCACGAGCACCGCGTGCGGCCGTGAAGGCGGGACGTGGAACCTGCTCACGTGGCCTGTTTCGCCAGTGATTCCAGGACGTCTTTGTCCCTAAGTACTTAGAGTGGCAGCGTCTAATGAGATGACGTACATGACAGCGTTTTGAAAACTGAAGTTTTCACTGTAATGGATTATTATTCTAATTACTGCTGATGGGAAGAACCTAATATGACATGGACCTATTATCAAGATAAGAGTATTTCTGACGTTGTGAACATTTGGTGTTTAGTTTTATACTGTTTTGCTGTGTTCTCTAATTGTTTCATACATTTTAATCTTACCCCTCTATTGTTAGTATCTGTGAGCATTTGATCATTCAATTCAATTCACTATTTCAAAATCTCTTACTAAAATCTCTTAGCCCAGGCACAGGGCTAAGTACTGTAGCCAAAGAGGTGGCTAAGATACTTTTCCTACCCTCCGTGAGCCTTCTCTCTGGTGTAGGAGACAAGCCAGAGATGGTTAGAATACAGGGGCTGAGGGCGCCATCAGTGTGCTCAGGAGCTCCGGGAGCAGGAGGGTGGGGGACTGGGGGCACAGGTCACAGGTAACCAGGTGAAGTGAGAGGAGTGGGAAATGGAGGAAGCAGCATATGAAAAGGCTTAGGGAAGTGCGTATGTGTATGTGTATGAGGGGGGAGGGGAAGGAGGGAGCGAGACAGAGGGAGAGGAAATAATACATTTGGAAAACTAAAAATTCAGTATGACAGACAGAATAAGTGGAGTTGTTGGAAGTACTAGTTGGGATGAAGCTAAAAATGTTTCAATTATATATTGCTGCATAACAACACACCCCAAAACTATGTCACACACAAGCACACACACACACACACACACACACACACAAAACATATAGTTGCTCATGATTGTTCAATTGGGTCACAGCTCTCCTGGGGCAAGTTTATCTCTGTTGCTGTTGGTATTGGCCTAGGCTCATGTCACATGGAGTCACTCTTGCCGCATTCTATTGGTCAGACACATTCCAGACCCTCCCAGATTCAAGGCAGAAGGGCATAAACCCCAGCAGGAGCAGAATGAGTGTCAGGGAGAGGGGGAATAGTCAGTAGCCCTGACTACAGGCGGTCTGCCACAGAACGTGAGTGCGCCATGCCACGGAGAACTTGGCCTTTTCCCAGAGCCTGCGCTGTGGCCACTAAAGGAGTCCTGGACGAGGGGAAAGAAGGGGTCACGTGTTTCTAGAGAGTTGACTCCTGGAAGCAAGTTGGAGCATGGATTGCAGAAGATTGGCTAGCAGTGGGGAGGCAGGTAAGAGCCGATTCCGTGGTGTGGAGAGAAGTGTGGTTGCCTAGATGGGATGGTGGCAGCTGGGATGGCAGAGGGGAGCAGCGCGAGATGCGCTCATTCATTTATCCCCGCAACATTGATTGAATGACTTTCCACGCAGGTGCGCTGAGAATTCAGCAATAAGCACCCTCCCCCCACCCGCCGACACACACACCGAAAAAATGTTTTTTGATCTCATGTTCCTGACATTGCAGTGGGTAAAATAGGAAGTGAACAAGACAAGTATGCAAAACATATATTTTAAAGAATGAATATAAAGGAGGGAAGGGAGGAAGGACATATTAGAGAATATGTGTTAATTTTTGGTGAGGTAGCCAGAGAATGATTTCCCGGAAAAGGAGCTAAGAGGGGTAAGAAGTCACACCAGGTGGTTCTTGGGAAAGAACATTCCAGGAGGGTGGGAAGCAAGGACGGGGGCCCGGGGACAAGTTTCTTGGCTGCCACAGTGAAGTGCCACAACTGGGAGGCTTAAACAATAAACAGAACCCTGTCTCTGGGTTCTGGAGGAGCCCCGAGTGTCCGCAGGTTGTTCTGTCTGAGAGCCACGAGGGAGGGTCTGGTCAGGGCTCCCCCAACTTCCAGGAGTTTGCTGGCGATGTCGGCGGTCCTTGGCTTAGACACGCCCCTCAGTCCTGACCTTCATTTTCGCATGGCATTGTGCAGGTGTGCATGATGCCCTGTCCAAATGTCCCCTTTTTATTAGGACACCAGTCTTATTGGATTAGAACCCACCCTAATGACCTCATTTTAATGTGATTTTCTCTGGAAAGACCCCATCTCTAAGTAAGGTCACATTTTGAGGTCCCAGGGGGTTAGGACTAAAACACATACTTTTGGGGGACACAATTCAACCCATAACAGCCCCCACGGCTTGAGGACCTGTGACTGGGGTAGAGTGAGCAAAGGAAGGAGTAAACGCTCAGAGACGATCCCAGAGAGATGACGGGGCCCAGATCAGGTAGGGCCTTTACATTAGAGGAAGAATCAGTGTTTTTCTCCATGTAAAATGGAAACCGATTGGAGTATGAAAGCAAAGACACCACATAATCTGTCTTGTACTTTTCTAGGATCACAATCAATGGCTAATGTGTTAGGAATACACTGGAAGGGGTAAAGGAAGATGAAGGGACGGAGTTGGAGAGTGACTCAGTGGTTCGATGGGGAATGGCAGCAGGATCCAAGTCAGTGAGAAATCGCCAGATTCTGGAGCTAAGCGTGTTCACGGATGAATCCGATGCAGCACCAGCATCGAGGTTGACCTGTTTGGAGCCTGAGCTATGGATAAATGCCGTTGCCACACACTTCAGGTTCAGGAGATGTATTCAGGAGCTCAGCTGCAGACGTGAAGTTTGAGGTGCCTCCTGGATACCCCAATGCAGATGTCAAGTGCACAGGTGGATATGCACTCTGCGGTTCCAGAACAGTTTAGACTGGAGGTAGACATTTGGAAGTCATCGGTACTTCCAAATCATATTTGAAGACAAGCAACACAGGGCTATCTTTAGCAGCAAGTTACCTTCTCTGAGATTTTTATGCAGAATGAGAATCCTAACTCTTCCCTCACAGCATTCTAGCGAGGATCAACTGAGATCGAAATATGAGGGGTTAATATAAAGGGTTTTCATTAAATGCCCATGATATGAGTTGAATTTTTAAAAAGTGAAACTTTGGTGACTATCCTCTGAATTTCTGTCTCTTGCTGCTTCCTCATAATGGCTGAGTTTGGTTCCCAGACACCTCGAGATCGTTATATATTTCCTATGGAAAGCCCACACCTCCGACAGATGGATCTGACAACCTCACAGTCCTTGCCCATCCGGGGTTCAGACGTGATCTGGAGAAAGCCCGCAGCGGCGTGTGGAGGGTTAACCCACACCAGTGGGGATGTGCTAGTCTAAATCTCAGTACCGCACGCTGCCTTAGGGATCATCGTGTACTAAAGCCCAAGATAAAAAGGCCTGACAAAGATTATTGACGGTTTACCTTTTAATGAGCAGGTGGGATTGATTCTGTTCCCCTCTGGGATGGCTTTCTCTGTCCTTCTTCCACCGGAGAGGCCACAGAGAACAACAACAACAACAAAATACAAATCTCCAATTTGAATAATTGCAAGGATCTGGTTTCTAGCAAATCAAGTTTCCACGGGTGAGAAATGGCTCACAGTTTTAAAAATATATATTCAGAATTGTTATGATTACCGTGATTATTATCAAGCACCCCTAGTACACTGGATATTTTCAAAGAATGCTGGTTGCCTCTAATTGGATATTCCTTGCAGTTTCCCTCTGGGTAGGTCACCAGTGTTAACTCTTAATTATCCGAGGCAATTAAATGCATGCAGTTCTAACCTATGCACCGAAGGCTGCTGAATTGTTAATACAGTGATCATGGGAGAGCCAGACGTAAGGATGCTGTTTAGGAAGAAGAAGCTGGCAGCCAGTGGTGTGAGCCTCTGCTCATCTGTCTGGGGAAAGGAAAATCAGACTTCTGCAAATGGCAATGGGCAACCCTTCTGAGGCTCCTGACCCACAGGCTCATCCCAGTGTGCTTCTCTCTGGGTCTGAGTCCTCCCTTTGCGTGGGGCCAGAGCTCCATCGGAGCCGCCGAGCGCTCGGCTGAGGTCAGAATGAGGCCTTCAGGTCACCTTCGGGGTGGATGTGAGGGTTAATGGAAGTAGTCTCGTGTAGGAGGAACCAAGTAGGAAAAGAAGGAATTTTAAGATAATTTTTTCAACCATCTAAATATGTTATGACTCTAAGAAAACCAACAATTAAGTTCTAGAGCAGCTTTGCTCCCCACCCAGCCTTGACTCTCACACCATCCTTGCCCCTCGCCCCTGCACCCCATTCCCAACCCATTGTAGCAACGGGGTGGGGATGTGTAACACATGTTTCTTAATAATTATTTTCTGTAATTCAAATGGACTACAGCAGGGGTTTCAGACTTTTTTTTGGGATTTACATAAGAAATAGATTTTACATTTTTGACTCAGTACATATACACATGACTCAATCACAGTTTCACGTTTGTCCTGAACAGTAATTATCGTTTTTTGGTTTTTTTTACATGTAGTGCACTCTGATAGAATCTGTGCCATACCTTTTTTTTTAAAAAAAAATAAAGTTGTCCATGACAACTTGCTTTCATAGCCTGCTAACACATTGTAATACATCATTTGAAAAACATGAGTTAGAGGACAAAGCAAGGCGGTCTCTGGCCTTTGGGTCTCAAGAATCAGCGAAGATGAGGAGGAACCTGTCCCAAGCGAAGATAGAGCCACACCAAGGAAGAGACTCAAAGCCTTTGTTTCTGTAGACCTAGTCCTAGTCCAGAGACCAACTCTGATGCACTAAAACTGCCAATGAAGAGGTCACAGTATTTCACTGCGGGCTCTTACTTTTGCTCAGACTCTATCTCTGTGGTCTTGACCTTCGTCGGTCATCTGACAATGCTTTAAATGCTAGATTTCGTACCAGACTGCTGGGTATTTTGTTGTTTGCCCCTCCAGATCTGCAGCCTCCCTCCCCCATGTCTGCACCAGGGAGACGGCAGCAGCTGGCACAGCTGGTCCTCTGGCTTCTGTTTGGGTTCCCGCACTGCTGGGCACAAGCAGGACAAAGGAGGGTGGGAGGAAAAGGTCAGAACCTCATTCCCTAGCTCCCTCCTTCCCAGGCTGCGAGTTGACAGTTGCTGTGTTCCTCTGCCTAAGGCCACCCCCCACTCACCGAGTGGCTTCCTTCCATGGTTATAGCCACTATAGCAGTCCTCGCCAGGTTATGGAAATTGCCACTTTGTCCTTGAGGTTTATGGGTACAGCTTACTGCGATTTGCAAGATGTAGTGCAGCACCCTTGCCAATTATAGCGTTTCTAATCTCTCCTGCATCCCCCCTCTGTGCCCGCAGCTTGTGCTGGTGGTGCGGACAGCTCAGGCCTTCCTCGGAGGGAGGATGCGCAGCCCGGCTGTGTGGAGGGAGGTCAGCGGGCAGCCTCCTGCTGTCAGCATCTCTGGGGCCTGCTCAGCTGCAGAGACCACCTTGTCCAGGCCCCGCTCTTACCAGGAGCTCCATCTGGTGACTGAGAGAAGCAAGGGGCAGGCATATAAAGGTCAGGCCATGTAGGCCCAATTCAAGTCCACCTGCACAGAGACTGCTCACTTTAAAGCTCTCAGCCAGGGTGGGCAGTCTCTGTTGCATCCGCCGCACAATTCAGCTTCTCCTTCTACCCAATCCTGCTGCTCCCCCTCCCTTTTTAGCAGTGGGTTTCTATTTGAAATTCTGTACCCTAACTGTGTCTCTGCGTCTTCCTCCAGAGAAATGCCTCTGAGACAGAAAACTGACACCCAGGGTTACAGAAGGGCCTGGTTCGGCAGTAGAGATGATCTCCCTATTGGTCTTCCCACCAAAAGGACAGTACAAAGTAGGTAACTGCTCCCCCACCTGTCTAATCCCCCACCTATCTAATCTCCCGTTGGTAGACGCAAGGCAGAAGTGGGAGACTCCTTAGGGATGCTTGGCTTCCAGTGAGCGTTCACGTGTTCCATTTGGGACCCTTTTTGCACCATGGCTTGATTTCTGCTAGAAACCTATTTCCCCAGCTTGTTCAAGAGTGGATTTGAGGAACTGACTCAAAGTATTATTTGAACCAGAAAAATGTGCACCACCATAGCTCAACTGTGGCAAGGGAGAAATGCTGTGGGAACATCCCCAGGCCCCACTCTGGGGAGGGGCCTGCCTGGGTCGGTCAGACGCAGAGGCTCAGCTCCGAGAGATGCAGCTACTTTGTCCAGCTTAGCAGACAGGCCTGGTACAGTTATGTAGAAGGGTGAAGCTGGAATAACTTTATCCTATTTCCTTCTCTAAAAGTCCATTCCAGGCGTATTTTTCTTTCCCCCCACCAAGAGACTAAAGTATATTCCACAGGCTTCCTTGGCAAAGGGGAAAGCATGAGAAAAAAGGGTGCTCTGGCCCCTCTCCCGGCCCCTCCTCAATTCAACAGAGCATCTCCACCTTTATTTTTATGCATAGCTGTGGCTAACCCAGGCCATCATCTTACAGACGAGAAATCAAAGGTCCAGGTAAGACAAGTAACAATTCATATCAGAGTCTGAAAATACATGCAAGTCTTCTCGCTCTCTCCATTACCTGGAGTTCAGTGTGGTATTTTCTTATAGATTTACCCATCAGAAAATGTCAGCGTATTCAGCCACCAATGAGTAGACGGGACGGAAGATGCCATGTCTCTTGATGGAGTGATTGGGGGTGAGGGTTGTGTTTGGATGATGATAATCTCCTGATCCTATTTTAAATCATATGCTAGAATCACTACTTTAGCAATAGGGATATGATTTATTTTCCTTTGGACCCATAGCATCAATTTTGGGCCTGGCATGGAATAGGTTCTTAGTAAAAGGTTGTCTGTGGATGAATAAATGAATTTGTAAAAATCCCTAAAAGCAGTTTTCTTTCTTTCTTTAAGGGTGGCTCTTGTCTCTGCTCTGCCTGGTGTTTCAGGTGGGCAGCAGGGCAAGAGCCGAATTATACGCTAGCAGGTCCCTGGGTCTGATGTAAAGGAGTTGGGGTGGGGATGACAATCAGACGTAAGTTGCCATTAAGGCACGTAATCATGCGATATGATGTATTTCTTCCCGAGCCTGTAGCTTAAATCCCAATTACCTTCTTGTGACAAATGAACTCGCTGAGTAATTCATTTTGACTGTTGGAGCTCAAACCGTCTGTGATACCATCGCATGGGGAAAGTGTATGACAAATTTTCAGATTTAATTTTAGTGCTTGGGAGCCCAAGTGGCACAATTACCAGATCAAGAGCAATGACAGAATACTAACATGAGGAGTTAGTTCTCGTGAAGCTGAGTGTTCGCTACGAATGCTCCAACCCGGACCCTTCAAACAGTGTGGGGCTCTGACTGGTCCCAGGCACCTGGACCTTAGGAGCTTTTTTTTTCTTTGACTTTATCCTGATCCCTGCCATTCAAAAGCCCTCGGAGTTCTGCTGATTTTATCTCCAACATACATCTCGAATTTCTCCCTTTCTTCCATCCCCCACCGTCTTTCATGTTGACTGTCAAAGGCAATGTACACAGTGATCAAGCGTCAACATGAGTTCATGCCTCTACATTGTCCTCCCTACATAACCTTGGCCAAGTGACTGAGGTGCTAGTATAAAGTTAAAGTCCTAAGTATTAAACCTGATTATACCAGTAAAAAGCATGGCAGATAGTAAATGCACACTTGATTGTAGTTTCTATATTAGCGTCCACATCCCAATCTGGCTCCTGTCGACTGTTCAATCACTCTCCTGTCTGGGGACCAGCAAACCTTTCCTGTAAAAGGCCAGAGAGTACAGAGGTCCTCAAATAATGTTGTTTCTTTCAACATTGCTTCCTTATAATAGTGACGAAATGTTGTAGAAACCTAACTCTCATTTATATCAATTAGCGTAGGGTAAAACTGGTTTCATTATACATTGTTTTGCTTACAGTCACCAAACCTATTGAGGATATTGTAAATATTTTGGCTTTACTGTTCTTACAGTCTCTGTTGTGGCTACTCAATCCTGCTGTTATAGAAAAAGTGGCTCTGAACAAGGAGTACACGAAGGTGGCCGTGTTCTGGTACAGGGTGCTATCTGAACTTTAAAATTTGAACTTCATGTAATTTTCACATTGTCATGAAATACTGTTCTTTCGAGTTTTCTTTCCAACTGTCTAAAAATGTAAAAGCCGGTGGGCAAATGGTAGAAGGTGGTGAAAAGGTCCACACTTCGAGCTGTAAAGTGAGCCCCGGGGATGCGCTGACCACACAGTGGCAGTCGCTAACACTGTGTTGCATATTTGAAAGTTGCTAAGAGGGTAACTCTGAAGAGTTCTCATCCCAAGGAAAAAAATTCTGTGACTGTGTGTGCTGACAGATAATAACTAGACTTATCGGGGTGGTCATTTGCTAATATAATATCAGTATCATGTTATACCTCAATTAAAGCTAATGAAATGAATTAATTAGCCATTTAATTAATTGAAGTGTAAAAGCCATTCTTAGCTTGCAGACTAAACAGATGGTGAGCCAGAGCTGGTCCGTGGGCCCTAGTTTGCGGACCCCAGTTCTGAGCTATCGTCTGCTTGACGGCCAGCTCCCTCTCTCCGAGAGACCCCGGGCTGTGGCCCACAACCTCAGTGCTGAACACTTGCGATTTTAAGCATAGAATCACTGAAAATTTTGAGAAGAAAAATGATAGAAAGAACTGGGAAGACCCAAATGGTTCTAGGAAGATGCTGTTATGATAGCAGCCCCGCTTCTCGAGAACAGAAAAGCCTGTTCCCAGCTATGGGCTCTGAGGGTGCTGAGGAAACTCCTCCCCCTGCTCTAGTAACTGCTCTGCCTGACTTGCTCCATTGTAGCAAAGGCTTTTCACTCATTCAACCTCATCCCACCCTCACAAAATCCTCATGATGAAACTATATCCTCATTCTGCAGTCAAGGAAACTCATGCGGAAAGGTTATGTATATCAGAACACATCTGAGGTCACACAGCTAGTAGTACAGGGTAGATCCAGGACTTGAACTTGAGCAACAAGAATGGGGGAGCTCATCCTCTTACCCTTACATCACATTGACGCTTTTCTTGCATGGCAGCTGGTGACCTTCTGAGAGGAGCTTCTTCAGCTGACAAAAATAAATGCTTCATTATGTGCGTGAATGTGCAGAGGCTTATGTAATACCTTCCCCTGAAGTTACATTTCCCCTTTCTGTCAAGCCCAATGATAACAGGAGGAACCTGAGACACCTCCTTTACAGTTGCAAAACCATACTGTTCCCTCATCCACACAGACAGTCTTGAAAGTGAGCCCAGACATGGACGAAATGCTGCTTTGGATGTATGCTAACCCCCAGTGAAAGATTTCCCATCTCCCTGCATCATCATCATCAGAGGACTCGGTTTCGGCAGAAAGGGAGAAGCTGCTAAAATGAATGAGTTCCTCATTTTCTTGCAGCGAGAGGTGAGACCGCATGAATGTAATGTGCCTTGACGTGAAATGGCCAACTTCCTTTAACAAGACTAATTTGAGCTGAATCGGCGTGTTGGTGGAGGGAGTGTGAGATGCTTGCGTGTCCTTCCTCTGGACCTTGAGACTTCTGAGAAGGCCGGTTTGGCAGAGAAGACTAAGTGCCTGAGGCTGTCTGTCTGGCTCCCTGACCCCTGACGAAGCAGGCAGCCAGATGCCATGGGAAGCTCCCCACTGACAGAAATCATGTGCCTTCATTCTCCACTTGGATTTGCCTTAACTTGTGTGGCTTTCAGCAAGTTCCTGCAGCTCTCTGCTTTGTTTTCCTTGGCAATGACATGGGTCTCACCATCATTACATTTGGGGTCTTCCAGTTTCTGCAGAGCAGGAGACCCTACAGCACAGTGGGTAAGAGCTTGAACTGTGAAGGCAAGTATTTGGGTTTGAATATTGGATTTGTCACTTACTGCTGGGTGACCTGGAGCCAGCTATTTAGCCTCCTTACGCCTTGGTTTCTTCATCTGCAAAATGGGAAGAAGAAGAGAACTTACTTCACATGGTTTTGTAGTTTGAATGACCTAGTCCACATGAAGCTCTTAGCACAATCCTTGGCACATGCTAAGCACACAATAAGTGATGACTGAAATTATAATCATTATCTGTGAGGTTCTAATTCGAGAACAATGACTAACATGTGTATGACCCTTTATAATGTTCTATGTAAACCAACAGCGTTTATTCTTCATGAAAACCCCATGCAATAATATAGGCATGTTTATTGCCTGCTCAGATTAGAAATCTAGCCATTAGAAGAGTTATGTACTTGTCCCGGACCACACAAATTGTCATTGTATGTTATTGGCTTGAACAAAGAACTCTTTCCTGTGTTCTTTCTAGTTTGTAAACTGTAACCTTTCTTTATACTTGCAAAGAATGATTACTATCACTGAAGTAAGAATCAGGGATCTTTGGATTTCAACATTTTTTGGTGTCTGTAGGTTTTCTTAGAGTTGCTTTCCTGTTAAGTTAGAAGTGTTTTGAGGTTTCCAACTAAATAAAGGTGCGGGTAGGGTTTTCCTAAGTGGACAAGACATACCTGTTTGAGCCATGCTAGGGTTCAATGTGTTGCAGAGAAATGTGAAGAGAAGGAGGGACATATTATCAACCTGCTGACTTGCAAAGTAGAATTACACATCCGGAGAGTAGGCTGACAGAGCAGACTGTTGTCCTCAGAGAGAAATAAATTCCCAAATGCCTTGACTCTCCCCTCACCCTACCTAAGCCTGAGCCTGGAGGACCCAGCTGTGAGCACAGGACAGGGAAGGCACGGGAGTCGCTGCTCATGGGTGGGAGGACGTAACTCAGAGCAAATACGAGAAAGCCTCTCTCCGACATGGAGAGCTGTTTGGAAGGAAGGGAGAAACGAGACGGGCAGATGTGTTCTGATATTCTTCTCTCTAAGCCAAAGCCAGCAGCTGCATTGGGCAAATCCGGGGCTATTGAGTGCTTTTATTCACATCCATTCCTAGAGCTCTATGAAGAAAGAAACCTGTTGGGCTAACCTACATGAATCTACAGTGTAGCACAACGTGGTCAAGTTGAGGGATGCCCAGGGAGAAGCCACAGTGCTGATCCTTGAACTCAGCAGACAGGGAACCCCACACCAGGCTGGAGAAAGAGTGATTGATGGGCTGGATGCAGGATATGGCAGACTTAGGGGTCTGGAGCCAGTGGGAACTGAGGAGAGATCAACCAGGCTTAGACCATGCTGAGGGAGAGACCAGACATGACTCACACCAACCACAGGAATAGAAGGGTAAACAGAATTAAGCAGTCGAAGGCCATGGCCCCAGAGACCCAAATGTGCAGTGGTGGTATGTCTGATGATCCCAGCTGCCCTTTACCTTCTCCGGGGCTCAGCCAGGGCCTCCCCTTGCACATCTGGGCACAATGCTAAGGGAAGAACAGAGGAAGGTGGAGCCTATCTATGAGATGGAGCATTATTATTTTTTAAATCAGAGATACTCGGCAGCACTGAAAAATGGCTTAAATTATTGAATTAGAATAAACTTAAACTTATTGGACATTTAGTTTGACTGGAGTTGTATTTTTCCTGCCAACCAGTGTATGGGAGTTTACGTATATATCAAGATACCTTATTTTATTTAGCTCTGTATTGTATTAATGCACATTAAGTATTGATTATATTGGATTCTCACAATATTTCTGTGACTTTGGCAGGGCATGGATCATTTTTCCCATTGTACTGACTAAGAAACTGAGGATTCAAATGCAGATTGTTTTTCCAGGGTTATAGCTATAAGTGACAAGGAAGGATTGGACTTAAATTTATCTTCTGGATATGAAACCGGTATTTTCCTTACTGTATCATTTGTTGAAATACTTATGTATATTATATATATGTAAGCATTATATTTCATGGGTGATTATATTCTGTAGAGTAGAAAGAAAATAAAGTCACTTAGATGGGGTGAGTGGAAAAGCCACACGGTGTTTGCTGAGGACTCTGCCATATCAGAGTTCTAAGAGGAAAACGTAGGATAAATTGATACTAATTATACTTCTCTGGTATTTAAACCCTCCTAGGATCTCACCTCCACCTGTGCATCCATTTCTATGTTTCTTTGTCTAGAAACCCCCTCTCCTTAAAGTTGCTTCCCCGACACCCAAAGGAATTTCTTAATCTAGCATTTCCCAAAGCATGTTTGACAGAATTCTAGCTCCCTAGGATGTAAATAGGTGTAACAAGGAAAATGAATTCCAATGGTCAAATAAGTTTGGAAAATACTGGATTAACAAATTAAATAGATGCCTTTACTCGCCAATTTTTCAGAACCTTCGATGGGGTAAATGACATTTATGACTCCTAGAGGAAAATAAAATACATTACATTTCCCACCTTATTCGACCACGAGACCATTTCTGTCCGTGGTCTCCTGTACTACTCATGTTCTGTAAAGCACATGTTAACACTGCCACCTTAATCAATAACTCTGATGGATGGGAGAGAGTCAAGCTATGACACGGGTCATTCCATTGACCATTAGGGTTGATTAAGCTGACTGGATGGATGGATAGTTACATTCTGGTGCTACATGCTCCGGCAAACATGTGATCTTCCCATAAGGACCATTATTAGGTCAAATGACTGTGGTCCCTTCAGATCCTGATTTCTGCTTGAGCACTACTTGCCATAATTCAGATATCTATAGCCATGACTCATGATGGGAGGAAGCCAGGTTTAGGTGAGAACTGTGCCATGGAAACTAATTTCATTCATCTTTTAAACACTTACTCGGAGACATAAATTGTGTCACGTGCTGGGATACAGCCGACAATAAAGCACAGTCACTGTTCTCCACGGCCTTGCAGTCTGGGAGGGGAGGGGAGCCTGGGAGGCGACACGTATGGAGATTAAAATAATAACCTAACGGCATTATGTAAGCTGTGTATGCATAAGTGCAATGCAGGCACAGGGCAAGGACTGCCCTGGTCTGACCACAGGGTCAGGGAAGGCCTGAAGACGTAGTGCCAAGGCTGGGGCTTATGAAATGATGAAACTGTAGAGTCCCAAGAACAGAGAAGAGCATGCACTCAAGCAGAGAGGTCTGATAGGACCTGGCACTGTCACAATCAAGAAGTGGTAAGACATGGGTGAAGTACAGAACCCAAAGGATGGAATGAAGTAGCGGAGGTCGGAGAGGCAGCCAGGATCCAGGTCACAACAGGCCTTGTGCCCTACTGAGGAGTTTGAACGTGGCCCTGCTGGCAAGGAGGGTCTGTCTGCTGCTTTCCTAGGCAGTTGTGGTGTCCTCCTGCTCCGCTCAACTGTAACAGGAACAACCAGCAGCTAAAACTGCAGGTTTCCGGGGAGGAGAGGAACTAGGATACAGACAGTCTAAGGGGGACCATCCTGCATTTGAAATACAGGCCAGAGGTTGGGTTTATGGTTCAAAGAGGATCCAGGATCATGGAGCAAAGCCAGTGAGAGATTTCAGGACCCCAGCCTAGCACCAACATTTAGGTGGTGCTTCAGTCCTGTCAGGGCATCCAAAACTAATCAGCATACCCAGAAGGATGCTGAGCCCTGTCAAGGAGGCGAATGCTTTGTGGATTCAGAAATGGCTGCTGGTTGTGGAACGCTCTGAGGACCAGGCGACTCATTTCAGAGGCCACCCCCTTTAGGGGCTGAGTGCTCTTGCTAATTGCCTAGTAATTTTCAATCTATTTCTCATTTAATTCTCACAACAACCCTAGAAGGGGGTTTCGCTGTTGTTATTTTACAAAAAAAAAAAAAAGGAAGCTGAGGCTTTGAGACAGTGAAACTTGTCCAAGTATTCCCAGAAAGTTAGAAATCAAGCCCTGGTCTATCTCTCTCTTTCTCTCTCTGAAGTCTGGTACAGCTCAGCCACCATGCTACCCTGGCTTTCTCTTCTAACTCCCTGCCTTTCTGCAGCCTCACTCAATGTTGGCCCAAGGACCAGTGGGCCAGAGACTCCCTTGGAGTTTCTTACTGTCAACAGCAGTGCAGGGCTAGAGCAGATCATGGCCTGGGGTGTCTACTGGCGCCGGCACTCAAGGCCCACTTGTCTCTTCTTCATGGCCTTCTCTTCACTTCTACGCTCACTCTTTGGCTCAACATCCCGATGACACCTTGCTCTGAGGACTTCACTACATTATGAAAAAACCATGTCTCATTAATCCCCAGCCACTCCTGTGAGGCAAGCGTCATTGGAGTCCCTATTTCCAGACATCCTAGGTAATGTATGACAAGGTCATAGTGAAAATTTGTCACAGGCCTGGGAACTCCAAGATCTGCATCCAGGAAGAATATCCTGGTTGTTTAATTCTTCTGCCTGCTTGAGGCTGTGCACCGTATTTTATACCTTAGGGCTCCAGCGTGGACATTATAATTGGATCACTGAAACTGCATAATGAATTCATCAGCAAGTGCATACTAAATACCAACCACTAAGTTCAGATTGTGGGCCCAAGAGCCAACTCTATGTAAGAAAATTCCTCCCTTGGAACTTGAGCTTCCTCATGTATAAAGTGAAGAGATGGGTTTTGTAATCTTTAAAATTCTCCTCAACAATGTGATCATATTCATTGTATAGGTGATAAAATGGAAGATCATGAGGTTAGTGGTTCAGCTAAAAAATTTTTAAAACTGGAATTCTAGCCACTGGGCAACATATTATTTTTTAAAATCAATTGTTAAAAAATATGTATTGAGTATAAAAACAGCTACATATCTGATAAATTCAACATATTTTTGTGATGTTATTAATCCTTATTGTATATTAAACATTACTAGTACATTAAACATATTTATTGAACACCTATTAAGTGCAAGGCACTGTGTTGGAAGGTAGGCATACATAAGTTAAAAAACAAAAAACACCCTGCTGTCTAGACAAGTATCAATTTATTGGAAAAGACAGATGCATTAAAAAAGTCCTATATGATGTGAACGGAATTAAAGGAAAAGCACAATGAGGTTTCACAAGAGCGGAGAGAAAAGAGTTGTTACCTAGGCCCAGGTGTTTAAGAAAATTACAGCAAAGGTGACGCTCAGGCAGGAAAGGAGAGTTGACCCATGACTTAATGAAATTGACCCATGACCATTTGCTCTTTGGAAGCTTCTAGAAAAAAGACATGCTAAGTTTACTTTCACTGTGTTGAAGTTTACTCCCCCCCCCCCCTTTATTGATTTTATGGAGAAAGGAAGGGAGAGGGAGAGAGAGATAGGAACGTCAATGAGAGAGAACATTGATTGGCTGGACCCACAAGCTGGGCATGTACCCTGACTGGGAATTGAACCGGCGACCTCTTGGTGCATGGGTCGATGCCCAACCACTGAGCCACACCAGCTGGGCTGCATTGGAGTTTTAAATACTTCAGTAAAGTCCTGGGATCTGCCCCGTGGAAGAAGGGCTGTAATAAAAGGACAAATAGAAAGAGAAGGTCCTCAAAGATGTAGCGATATACACCTGGAATGTCTACCGGCCATCTAGCAGTGAATTTGGCTGGCATAAACATAGGGTGGGGCTAAGTGGTTTCCAGTAATACACTACAATGATACAGTAATTAATAAATAATAATACAAGAGTACACGGTGTTTGTGTACTCTCAACTGTTCCTGCTTTTGCCCCACCCTGTAAATGCACCAGACAAGAACAAGGGGAAGTAAAAAGAAAAGTAATTGAAGACCACAGGAAGCCGCACATCGTCCAAGCTGTCCACAAAGCCTGGTGAGATTACAGTAATTTTAAGAGACAAAACCACATTGATAAGGGAATGCCACCATGATAATAGAGGGGGAGACAACAGTAGCAACAAAGATAAATAATGTGTTTAGCAAGTACATGTCCAATAACTCCTAACAGGAGGGATTGGTGGGACCTCAGCCACTCACCCAGTGTAATTTATTGACAAGGAGAAGTAGACATTCCTTTAAAAAATTAATTCTTTGCCTCAGTGATTGTTAACAGGAGTGGTTAGGAGATGAATGCTAGGAGTGAGCATAAATTCCCATCTAGAGGAGAGGGAGTAGCACTTGGAAGAATAAAGGTGAATCCTGACAAGAGGAAGTTGATTAAGCATGCTCAGAGATTGAGAGAGTGGTCAAGCCTAGAGTGATTGATTGGAGAGTCTCACAAGGCCCCTTCTACATTGAATGTCTGAGTATCCCTGGACAGTCAGTGGGGAGGGGAATTGAGGGTTGGGAGCCCAGGTCTCATACGCTGAATGAACTGCTTCCCTTTGGATGTACAGGAGATGAAGAACAAGTGTTTGTTGAAACAAATGACATGCTGGGTACTGTAGTAGGTGCTTTACCTATATCACCACATTGGCTTCTCATTGCACACTGCTAGGTCGATGATATTATAAGAAAACTGAGGGTCAGAGAGGTTAAATAGCCTGTCCAAGTTCCCATGGTAAGTAGCAGACCTAGGATTTGAACTCCAGTCTTGTTATAAAATCTACATATTCCTTTCACTTTATTTCCTTATACAGTTGCATAAGAGATGCATCAAACCTAGTAGTGATAGGAACTCAAATAATGGTAGCTAGCAAAAATAGAAGTAGGAATAGCAGGAAAAGGAGGAGGGGGTATATGTAAACATCACAATACCTGTCTGAGAGGGCTGTTGTGAGAAACAGGATAGTCAATGTCAAGTCCTACATGGGGCCTGCGACAGAGTGAGAATTTAAAGATTCCCAGAAAATTTTAGTACAAAAAGGGCAGGCCCTTCTTCTTCTTCTTTATTTTTTTCTCTCCAATTATTTTATTAATTTATTTTTGTTACAGATGTTTCTCCCCCCCCCCCAAGACCTATTCCTCCTCCTACAGTCCCCCCACCCCCCTAACATTGTTGTCTATGTTCATTGGTTATGCATACATGCATATAAGTTCTTTGGTTCATCTCTTCTATCCCCCCCTCCCACTCTGAGGTTTGTCAGTCTGAACCACACTCCTTTCCATGTCTCTGGGTCTATTTCGTTCATCAGCCCACCTTGTTCATTATATTCCACAAATAAGTGAAATCATGTAGTATTTCTCTTTCTCTGATTGGCTTATTTTGCTTCCCATAATACTCTCAAGTTTCCTCCATCTTGTCTCAAAGAGTAAGAGATCTTTCTTTCTTACAGCTACATAGTATCCCATTGTATATATGTACCACAGTTTTTTTTTTTATCCACTCATCTATTGATGGACACTTGGGCTGTTTCCAGATCTTAGCGATTGTGCTGCTATGAACATGGGGGTACATATATTCTTTCTGATTGGTGTTTCAGGCTTCTTAGGATATATTCCTAGAAGTGAGATCACTGGGTCAAATGGCAATTCAATTTTTAATTTTTTGAGGTAACACCATAGTGTTTTCCATAGTGGCTTCACCAGTCTGCATTCCCACCAGCAGTGTACTAGAGTCCCCTTTTCTCTGCACCCTCACCAGCACTTGTTGTTTGGTGATTTGTTGATGGCAGCCATTCTGGCAGGTGTGAGGTGATACCTCATTGTTGTTTTAATATGCATCTCTCTGATGATTAGTGACATTGAGCATTTCTTTATATGTCTCTTGGCCATTTGTATGTCCTTTTTGGAGAGATGTCTATTTAGGTCCTCTGCCCATTTTTTAATTGGGTTCTTTGTCTTCTTTTTGTTGAGTTGTATGAGCACTCTATATAGTTTGGAAATTAACCCTTTATCTGGTGTATCATTGGTGATTATGCTCTCCCATACAGTGGATTGCCTTTCCATTTTGATGGTTGTTTCTTTTGCTGTGCAGAAGCTTTTTAGTTTGATGTAGTCCCTTGTGTTCATTTTTTCCTTTGTTTCTGTTGCCTTAGGTGATGTATCAGTGAAAATTCTGCTGTGTATGATGTCTGAAATTTTATTGCCTAAAGTTTCTTCTAGGATTTTTATGGATTCAAGAATCACATTTAAGTCTTTTATCCATTTTGAGTTTATTCTTGTGTATGGTGTAAGTTGATGATCTAGTTTCATTTTTTTTGCATGTAGCTGTCCAATTTTTTCAACACCATTTATTAAAGAGGCTGTCTTTACTCCATTGAATGTTCTTGCCACCTTTGTCAAATATTAATTAAGCATAATGTTTGGGGTCAATTTCTGGGTTCTCTGTTCTATTTCATTGATTTATATGCCTGTTCTTATGCTAATAGCAGACTGTTTTGATTACAGTAGCTTTGTAGTATAACCTAATATCTGGTATTGTGATCCCACCTACTTTGTCCTTCTTTTTTAAGATTGCTGTGGCTATTTGGGGTCTTTTTTGGTTCCATGGCAGGCCCTTCTTTTGTACTAGATATTTTGAATGATGTTATTCTGTATGTTTGCTATAGGTTTGAACATCTCTAATAGGCTATAAACTGCTTGAGAGTAGATATTTCCCTAATTAATCTCTATTTCTCGCAAGATGTTGCGAGTATAGATGGTGGCAGATGAGGACTGTGTAGTATAAAAATGCCATACTTCTCTTTATAATTACTATTGGCATTAACACTGCTATTTTCATTATTCCTGAAAGCACAGCTCCCATGCTATAAATGCACGCACAGATGTATGTGTGTGAGCATCTGTGAGTGTGTGGAGGTATTGATATAGATATAGAACCAATTTATTGAGGAATCCAAATGCAGTGATGTATAAAGTTGATTTTCCCCCCCTTACTCACTGCTTGCAACATACTTGTAAAATCTCCTTTTCTCATTCCTTAATGGTATCTTGGGCAGAATTTGTAACCTTCCCATCATTTTCTGGTATTAAATGTTCATCCAATGTACAGCTGCAGTCTCATAGTGGATTTCCTGGGAGCCCCTCCCCTGTGCTGTCGGAAGTGTAAAGGGTCACGGACAACTGGAGTTCAGGGCTGGCTCTAAGATTCTTCTCCCTCTTTTTCCAGTGCTCATCTCCTCGGATGTTGGGGGCTGGAAGGGCAAACATTACTTTCTTACAGGCTCTTAAGAGTAGTTCCCTACTGTTTGTGTCATTAGGGAAATTGGGATATTCTCTTCCCCACTGAGTGCTGGGGGTGGAGTCCTCACGGTATCTCAGGAGAAAGAATTTTCTGAGACTCACACTGAAGGAGGAGTGATTTTTATTTGTGTGGAGTTACATCTCTGTGTTTCTAAAGTCCATTTCCCTTGATCCAGTCATGGAAGAAGTGTAGCTGGGGATTCAGTAGAGCTAGAAGCAGAACCAGTGTCCAGAGTTTCTGTTCCATATTACAGCCGGGTCCAGTTCAGCATCAGGCTAGTCGCAGTCCAGTAGTCCACTGTGTGGGGGTTCGCATGCCGCGGGCCATGTGGGCGAGTGCAGGGAGGAGCAAAAGAGCCCCTCAAGCCTGGAGTCAACTGAGAGAGTAAACTCCTTTGTTCAGAGGATTAAATATCTCGAATCTTCACATACTTTCGGTGGCCACTCCCATTTTGGCCAATGACCTGTTCCCAGATATGACTGACAGGCAAGTACCCTCCTGCCGTCACTCCAGCTTCACTGGACAGGCCTCTGTCTTCCCTTGGCTCCCTTCCTGTTATTAATAGCCAGTTTAATTACAACAGTGTCAGTTGGTTGGTCATTGCTGATTCCCTGGGGACCCTCACTGTCCCTCAGCACCTCCTATAAGGCACATATCTTTGGGTGTGAATGTGGGGTTCCTGAGAGGGCCCAGTGCAGTCGGCTCAGCACTGCTTAACCTAGGTCATGGCACACCCTGCAGGTACACCAAAGTCTCTTGCCATTGGGGCCCCTTGCCTGGTAAGAAATCCTCTTGGTCAGTGATCAAGACAATTTCTGTGACCTTTGACCCACAGGAAATAGTTCATCCTTGCCACATCAACTCCTGGGAGTAAGGGATGGTTTCGGGGCCCTTCTTTCTCCCCACCTTTTCTCTTCAATTTTCTTTTCCCTCTTCTCACATGGGCAGAAGAAGCAGCTGAGCGTGTCTGCTATATCATTAGCTACCTGAACAGAAAAGTCTAGGCTTCTCCCTTGCAGGTGCCGTCTGTGAAGGATATCTTGGCACGTTCTCTACCTTGCCTTGGGGCAGGCAGGGGGTGGCTCTGGGTAGGCGAAGGGAAAGTCCTGCACCAAAACCCACTTCAAGGCTCCTGGTGACTCCTTTCTCAGCATCTCCGGGAGTTTTGTTTCGCTTTGTTTGTTGCAAGTCAAGGACGGAGAGGTGGTAATGTCTGGGGGCAGGAAGGCACCGGCAAAGTCCTAAGGGACTCACTTGTTGATGGCAGTCTTTAGGTATGGATTCTTTTATCTCAGCTTCGGGTTTTACCAGCCAGTTCTGAGGCAAAATGAAGGGTCTCAATCAAATTCTGCGTATAGACTGACAACATCCATGCCTGAGCCCTATGAGGTCAAATGTATCCTCCTCTAAGTGAGGGGAATCAGTTCAGAGGAGGTAAAGAGGGCTGTCTCTCGTTACACTGGGTTAAGTGGCAGAGCTAACACTGAAATGAGATCTGCCTGACCCTGAAGTTCACACATAGGAGCAAAGAGATGCTCTCTTAAGCAGGGTGGGAAATAGAGAGCCTTCCCTGCATGGTCCCAGAGAAGGGCAAGAAGAATCCTGGAGGCAGCCAGGGAGCCAATGAGGGGATGGCACTCCCCTGGGACACAGCCTTAGAGGGCTTCAGGGAGCCAAGGCAAAGCCCCTGGGCCACTGCATGAGGTGGCATCATTGGCTGAGTGGTGAAGCCCAAGTGACTGGCACTGGAGACTGGTGTGTCCGTAAGGGACCAAGAGCCTCCAGCAAGAGCGCCTATTCCGATTCCATGGACTGAGCACCCCCCATAGTACTTAGCGCAGCAGTTCTCAAAGTAGGGTCCCCCAACTGGCAACCTCCACATCGCCCAGGGGTCTGTTAGACATTCAAAGTCTCACCTGCTCCCACTCCCCAGACCTCAGATGAAATCCGAAACTCCAGGGGTGAAGCCCAGTCACCGGTTTCAACAAGCTCTCTAGGTGATTCCTTTTTCTTTCTAGACTTAAGGCAGGCTTCCTGGGGTATAATACACATACAGAAAGCAATTTGCCCTTCTTGGATGTAAAGTTCGAATAGCTAAGCTACATAGGTCCAGTTATGTAACTAGTACCGAAATCAACATGTGACTTTCTGTCACAGCAGAGTTCCCCGGCGCTCCTGTGTGCTCTGCTCTCTCCCTGCCCCTCATCGCTGGCAACCACTGGTCTGGTCTCCGTCCCTACAGCTTGGCCTTTTGTAAAGTGTCCTATAAATGGAAACATGTCTGGCTCCTTTCAGCTGGAATAGTGCTTTTAAACGTATCTGTGTTGTTACATATAAGCAGTTGGCTCATTTTTATTGCTGAGTGATATTCCATAATATAAATAGCCTCATTTTTATTTTTATTTTTATTTTTTTGTATTCATCTCCTAGGTGATGGACATGTGTTGTTTCTACTTTGGGGCTTTTATAATTAAAGTTACTATAAATATTCATGTCCAAGTCTTTGTGTGGACATACGTTTTCATTTCCCTTCAGTAAATACCTAGAGTGGGATTCCTAGGTCATCAGTTAAGTATATATTTAGCTTTATATGAAACCGCTTAACATGTTTCCAAAGTGACTGTAACATTTACTTGCCACCAATAATATCTGAGAATTCCACTTGCTCCATCACTGGATATTGCTATTATTAGTTCACTGTTAACTTAGCCATTCTAGTAGATATCAAGTGGTACTTAACTATGGTTTACTTTTTAGTTCCCTCTTGGTAAATGATGCTGAACATCTTTTCATGTGCTTATTTTCCATTGACATGTCTTCTATGATAATGTGTCTATTTCAGTCTTTTCCTATTTTGAAAATTGTGTTGTCTTCTTATTACTGAGTTGTAAGAAGTATGTGTATTCTGGATATAGGTCCTTTAATAGATACATGTTTTGCAACAATGTTCTCCCACCCTGTGGTTTTTCTGTTGTCTTCACAGGTTTTCTTTTAAGAGCTGAAGTTTTTAACTGTGATGTTCAATTTATCGTTTTTTTTAAAATTTGTGTTTATGTTTTTTGTGTGTGTGTCCTATATGAGTATTTTTTTCTAACCCAAGATTACAGATTTTCTTCTATGTTTTCTTCTAGAAGTTTTATAATTTTAGATTTTTAATTTAGGATTATAATTCATTTTGAACTTATTTTTCTATGTGGTGTGAGGGGTTTGTTTTCTTTGTACATGGGCACCTAATTGTTCCGGCAACATTTGTTGAAAAGATTAACCTTTCTCCATTAAATTACCATTGTAATCTGTCAAAAAAGAATTAACTATATATGCAGGCTTATATTTAGACTCTCCATTCTATGCCATTGATATATTTGTCTGTCTTTATAGCAATAGCACCCTGTCTTTTTTAAATTTATTTATTTATTTTTTTTAAATATTACCCTGTCTTGATCACTGTAGTTCTATACTAAGTCCTGAAATCAGATAGTCATACCACTTTGTTCTTCTTTTGCAAAATTGTTTAGCCATCTAGTTCTTCACATTTTTATATACATTTTATATTTAGCCTGTCAATCTCTTTTAAAAAGTTCCCACTAGAATTTTGATAGAAATTGCATTGAATCTATAGATTATCTTGGGGATAATTGATTTGCTAATAATATTGAGTTTTCTGATTTATTTTCCCCCATTTATTTACATTTATTGTAAATTCTCTCATCAATACTTTTTATGGTAACAGCACACAAAATTGCATGTTAGATTTATCCCTAAGTGTTTCATATTTGCTCTTTTTAGTGCTATCGTGAAGGATTAGCTTTTAAAAGAAAAAGACAGTAATGGTATTTTATCCATAATGTTTTCCCAGATTCCAGCCATGCCTGCAGTAATTAAGGTGAGGGCTTTGCTTCAGGCTGAGCTTTGCTCTCAGGCTGAGCCACATCTGAGAACCAGGATTACAATTTGGAGAAGCATCACTGTGTAGTGTTCAAGAGCCCAGATTCTAAAGTTAACGCATTCTCTATGGTTCCGTTTCCTCATCTATAAAATGAGCCCATATTTTATGTCTATAATTATGCCTATCTCCTAGGTAAAAGGATTAGATGAACAATGTCAAGCACATAGAAATAACTCTAATCATGTTAACTTTTATTATTTCTTGCTAGCTGCGTAACCTTGGGCAAGCGAGTTTTCAGAAGCCTCTATCTCCACGTTTTAAGTTAGGAATAATTATAGTATTAATAGTATTGTGTTGAAAATTAACTTTAAATAAAGTTTTGGCAGCACAGAGCACAGTGCCTGGCATAAAATAAGCCCTTATTAATATTAGCTATTAATAGTATCTATATTAATACAGTATCTGACATGTATTGACATTAATCAAATGAATATTTAAAAAATAAAGTACCTTCTGAATAATGAGTACTAGCATTGCAGAAAATTTTAGGGGAAATTCAAAAATTGTAGAAGTAGCTGTTAGAATATTTATATGATGCACAGACCAACTTATGGAATACTGATTGTTTTCAACCGTTAATGCTAAGTGGTCTTTGATCGTCCACAGAACTACCCCTCCCGTTACACTGTCTCTAAACTCACTGCAGATGGTAACCAGAATCAATCTATTTATTGTAATGACTTCTAGTTACATACACCCAGTTACCACTGTCATTAGGAAAGTGGTAGCTGCCAATATTGAGTAGCAATGTGATATTAGGTGTTCAATATGTTAGCTCCAAAGCGTGACCTTCGTACCTGGAAAAATTAAAAAGCACCCAAGATGATACCTTTTTTGCCTTTAACTCTTTTCCTATTTTATTTAAAAACAAAAACAAAAACACTTGGGCAACTTACTAATGTTGGGTGAGAGAGAGGCATGTTCTAGAATATATAAGTACTGATGGGGCATTTTAGGTTATGGCATGTTCTTGGAATAAATGGTAACAACATCTAGGGAAATTAGCCAGTTTGATCCTGCAAGCACCCTGGGTAATGTGGGAAATCATACCTCGCCGATATACAACAGGAAGCGCTGTGTCAAGGTTTAAGCCACAGGTTTCAATGTCTAGCTCTGCAATGGGATTTATGAAGCTGTGTCTCTTCAGTTTAGTCATCTGCCTTCTCTCTTTGAGTTCTTCATCTGTAGAATATGGGCCCAGTGTAATGAGGTTGAATAGAGCTTAATGATTCCATTTTTTCCCTCTGATTTTAAGAAGATTCTCTGTCTTCAAGCTTGTTGCCTTTTAGTTGGAAGAAAAGGAATCTACCTGAAAAGACAAATAATTATCCTAGATACTGTTTGACTAGCAGTGAGATTAATAACCTCCTAGGCAATAGAAGTCTACATTGTAGGGGATATGAATTAAGTTAGCATTGCAGAATGTTTTCTCCTCTGTAAAATAGGTTGAATTATAACTGCTTTGCAGTGTGTAGAGTTAGTGAGTTGATGTTTTTCCAACTTCTAGAATATTGAAAGTATATTAAAAGTTAGTTGCTTTTCCTTCGGGACCTATTGTCTATTTAAACTTCCCAAGATTTTGTTTCTAGACATAATGAAGAAAACTGTGCCCTGAAGACATTTGGATCATAAATCTGCCCAGAAAGGTAAAGATCCAAATCAGTTCTACTATCTTCAGGGGACCAAATCATCCATTATGTTTTAATATAATCGATTGGTCTGATTTTACCAGTACCAGATCATCTACTGCACTTTTTCTTTCTCAATTATTTTAATCAGATCAAAAGACTCAGCTTGATAATTATTCCATATTGAGATCCAATAAAAAGTTTTGGCGTCATACCAGCCTGTGTTTGAATCTCATCTCTGCTGTTTACATCATCATATGATGTAGGTACCATGCTTATTTTCTTGGAGCCAGTTTGTCCATCTGTAGATGAGAACATGCTCACATTGTAGGTGTTATTGAGTTTTAAAAGAAATCAAGTAAGTAAAGATTTTAACTGAACGCAAGGTGTAAAATAGCTATCATCCAATAATACTTGCTGTTAGGTTTGCTTCACACCCCAGTGAGGTGGCGGTGGGGTTTCTGAAAGTTGTTCTTTTATCATATTTCATTTTATTGGCTATAATATTGTATTCTTCAAATAGCTTAAATGGAATTAACCTAAATAAAATATCTTGTTTTAATCCCATCCATAGAGAATGATCATATCTATATGATAGGAAAGTATTCAATTATAATAATAATTTAACAGTATGAGATATATAATAAGGAAATTTGAAAAAATAGGCAGCACAAATGTATATCTAGTATGATCCCAAATAATATAAAATATACATAGAAAGAGACATGCAGAAGATTTAAAGTGGGTAGTAGTGGGTATATGGTAATTTTTTTCCTTTTTCTGCTTTTCGAAATAGGTGTGAATTTTTACACCTTTAAAAAATATGAGTATTTTTTTCCCTTTTTGTACATTCTACTTTTCAAAATGTTCTATATTTTAAAATAATGAATATATGTTAAATACAGTATAAGATAGAAAACCACATCTATTTGAATGCATGGTAAAGAATAAATCTGTATATATTAATTGTTAAAGAAGACTCAAGCATAGGGAAGCATTCCTAAGACAATACCCCTCTCTGACAGGAATGTGCTACTTAGTAAACAGTTTTAGTTTGATGAATATTTATCACATTTTCTCATAATTTATTTCAATTATTTTTCTTGCTTTTCCACTTTTGCCTTCTCCTTGGTATAACTTTATATTTAATTTAAATGCCTATGCTGTGTACCGTTAAGAATGACACACCAGATCAATGTGTTAAAAATGCATGAGAAATATAATTGGCCTACGATTGACACAGTGTGCATGTATGTGCATGTGCGTGTGTGCGTGTGTGTGTGTGTGTGTATTTTTTTTTAGTTGAAAGATCGAATCTTTCTATGTCCAGAGTCCTGATGGTTCCAGTGTTGGTCCTTATAACAGGATACTCAGTTTGGATCCTTGGGTTCTCACCATGACCTCTAGAGCATCATCTGGCTGTGCCCATTCCTCAAGCCCAAAATCCATTTAATTAGATGTGACTTTTCTTTTATAATTTAAAACCTCTCTCAGGATTAGTCATTGGTAAGCAAGGTGAAGAGATCAAAACTGTCAGGTAAGAAGAATAGAAAACGGCTTTGGCAGTCTCAAACCACTCTTACTGATGGGAAATGGCACACGTCTCTATAGGTGAACTAGAGAGGGAAGATACTGGGCAAATGGTCTCTGGGCAGAAAGTTTTCAGACAGCGTCAATTTTTCACCTGCTGAAGATTTTCCTTTTTATTTATTTATTTATTTATTTTTTTGCTTAGTAAGAAGAAATAGCCACAGTTATTGGCCCGTGTCTGACTTCTCAAAAAGGCTTTCCTTTCCGATTCAGGCAGTCAGAAAAAAATCTTCTGTTCCTTCCCCAAATACATGACATATAGTATCTACTCAGTCAATATCAGTGAAATTTAATTTAAATGTTATCAACAGACCTTTAAAATTATAACACTGTTAAGAATTTTCATAAAGAAGATGGGATGATTTTGAAAGACCAGAAATCATATTTTATCACCACTCCCCTGGTCACAAAACAATACAGTTTTCTGATGGCTTTCCATGGCCCTTAACCCCCAACTTTGGCCTCTAGGGTAAATGTGAGTTGGTCCCTCTATACCTGTCTCTCCAAGTTTATCTTGTACCACTGATCTCCTCTTTTATTTGCACTCCTCACACTGGCCTTTTGGTTTATAATAAATGTGCTCATTCACACCTCTGAGCTTTATCATGGCTGATCCCTCTGCCCAGAATGCTTCGCCCTCTCTCGTTACTTTCCTGGCTCCTTCTTGTTCAGGTCTTAACTCCCATGTTAGATCCTCAGAAGACTTTCCTAGTGGCCAAATGTAAAGTTATTTTCTTCAGTCACTCTCTGATCCTATCACTCTTTTATTTCTTTCATATAATTTTTCTTTATTTGTTTTTTCCATATATATCCTCACCAGAAGGTAAGCTCAATGCAGGCAGGGTCTTTCATGGCCTTTACTACTGATTTTCCACCCCCTGGAGAACACTCATGGAGAGGGAGAGAGGGAGAGAGGGAGAGAGGGAGAGAGGGAGAGAGGAAGGACATCTGCATCAGGTAGTCCTCACAACCATCCTGCGTGGCAGGTTCCAAGAGCTCAGATTTACAGATGAGTAAACTGAGGTCAAGAGAAGCGAGTTCTTTATCTATGTAGTGATCACAGCTAGTGAATGGTAGAACTGGGATTCTAAACACAATCCTTTTTAATTCAATCACAGCTCTTTTAGTTATCTTAAATGACATTCTAGAACTTCTATTTCAACCATGTAGGAATAACTTACCAGACTTACTTTTACACTGTAAATAACTAGAAAACTGGGCAAAGTGTATGAAACAGCTGATTTCAGACATGAGACAATTGGCAGCTGAGGAGTGTGATTCCTGAGGAAAAGAAAACAGCTGAGGTGAAAACTACACTTGCTCTTGCTTTCCTGGAGGCACTTTCTGGTTTGTGGCGGAGGGTGGGAGAAACCAAGCATACCATGGCAAACTCAGGAGTTCGTGATCAGAGTGCAGAGAGACTGGGGCATCTGAAAGTGGCAAGACAGGGTTTTAGAGAAGAGGCTGGAGGAGAGAGAGAGAATGAACTCCACAGATATGCAAATGGGTCCTCATAAGACTGTTGCTGAATAGTAACCTACGTATGCACAAGTTAAAACTGTACTCAGGCAAAGGACTTTTAGGGAGCATTAAGCCAAACAATTGCCAGAACTCACAAAAGAGTTTGAGTTTTGAGCAGCAAGAGTAGAGAGATTTTGACAAACACCCAAGAAGGGTCACATCTTAGAGATTGAGCTAACCTAGCTCTAGAGTAAAGACCACTCTAGACATGTCATAACAAAGTTAAAAAACAAGCCTTGAGATGATTAAGTAGATTCACAAGTAATGGCCAAAACACACTTCAACACTCTTTAAAGAAAGACAGAAAATCTGAAAAGTAACAACATATATGCAATAGACAGCATCAAAAACAAAAATTGCAAGTCATGTATTGAAGTATAGAAGTAGGAATGTATGACCTACCATTAAGAAAACAAAGGTAGTAAACAGGGACTGGCCTAGACATGGCAGACATGATGGAATTAGTAAACAAGGGATATAAATTAGCTACTATAAATATGCTTATGGTTAAAGGAAACTTCGCAATATTAAGAAAAAACTATATATAAAAAAAGGACTCAGAGAAAATTTCTAGAGTTGAAAAAACATATCTGAAACTTAAAATACACTGCAAGAGCTTAACAGCAGATTAAGCACTGCAGGAAAAAAAAAAAAACAAGAGAATTTAAAGACATATCAATAAAAACAATAGAAAAAGAAGCACAAGAGAAAAAAGAGCTAAAAAATTTCTCAGTGACAGCAGTGGGGCAATTTTTGGTGCTTTAACATATATATACAATTGGAACCTCAGAAGAAGAGAAACAGTAGAAAAAGTATTTCAAGAAATAATGACTGAAAAAATTTTAAATTGGATATAAACTCACAGATTAAAGAAATCAAATAAAAATCAATCAGGGTAAGCACAATCAAACTTCTAAAAACAGGTGATAAAATAGATATCTTAAAAGAAATCCCAGAAAAAGGGCATGTTAAATATAGAAGAACAAAAGTAAGAAAGTTCAATGATTTCTCATCAGGAAGCATGAAATCCAAAACATAATGGAACATCTTTAACATGCTTAAAAAAAAGGTGGTCAACCTAGAATTCTATAGCCATGAAAGTACACTTCAAAAATTCAGACAATGTTGAACGTTTTTTCAGAAAAACAGAAGCTGGGATAATATGGTGGCAGCAGACCTGAGCATAAGTAGTGTTAAAAGTAGTCAATGGGGAAAATGTTATTAGATGGAAATGTGGATTTACACAAAGTAATGAAGATCACCAGAAATGATAAATAACAGTGACCATTTCTCTCATTTTAAAATCTTCATTAAAAGATAATAAACTTTTAAAGCTAAAATAACAATGTAACATATGTAGAAGTAAAACATGACAACAGTATTAACACAGATAAAATGGACAATGGAAATATACTGTTGTAATACTCTAATGTTACATGTGAAATGGTATAGTATTATCTGAAGTTAGATTATGGTAGATTCAAGGCATGTGCTGCAAACCCTAGAACATCAACTAAAATAATTAAGTAATTATGTAGCTGGAACAGATAAAAACAAGTACCATGACAGCAAACTTAAATCAACCATTCTGATAACTACATTAAATATAACTGGTATAAACATGCAAATGAAAAAAACAGAGAATATCACATTGGATTAAGAACAAGACCTAGCTATATGCTGCATACCAAAGAGAAATTAATGAAATAGCCCTGGCCGGTTTGGCTCAGCGGTTAGAGTGTCGGCCTGCGGTCCGGAGAGACCCGGGTTCGGTTCCCGCTAAGGGCACGTACTTCGGTTGCAGTTTGTCCCCGGCCCTGGTTGGTCGTGCGGGTGGCAGCCACTCGATGTGTCCCTTCACGTCGATGTTTCTCTCTCTCTCTCCCTTCCTCTCTCTCCCTCCCGCTCTATCTGTACAAAAAAATGGAAAAATATCCTCGGGTGAGGATTAAAAAAAAAAAAAAAAAAAAAAAAAGAGAAATTAATGAAATAGAAAACAAACAATAAAGAAAATAAACTAAACAAAAAGCTGATTTGGGGGAAAGGTCAATAAAATTCAAGAACTTAGATACATGGGCAAGTTTCTTGCAATACAGAAATTAACAAAATTTATAGAAGAAGAAATGGAACTTGAATAGAATTGAAACTTAAATATTAAATAAATTGAATTATAATGATGAACTCTCCTCCAGAGAAAACTCTAGACCCAGAGGGCCTCACTAGAAAATTCTATCAAGCAATTAAGGAAGATAATACTACTCTTACACAAAATTGTCCCAAATTTAGAGGAGGCTGGTATTATGCTGAACTCAAACAATAAATAACAAAAACAATATATTATGGCCAAGTGTTATTTCCAGATCACAAGGCTGGTTTGTAATTTGAAAACTAAACAGTGTAGTTCATGATACAAAAATAATTAAAATAAAGGAGAAAACCATATGATCATCTCCGTATATGCAAAGGACGCATTTGATAAAATGCAATGCCCATTTGCAACAAAACGTCTCAGCAAACTAAAAGGAGAACAAAACATTCTCAAGCTGATAGAGAGCACCAGTGAAAAGCCACAACTAATGTCTTACTTAATGGTGAAAAGCTGCACACTCTCCCTAAGATCAAGACCACTTTCATCACATCTATTCAACATCATGCTGAAAGTACTGGTTAGTGAAAGTAAGAATAAGAAATAAAAGACAAGAGACAGGAAAGAAATACATTTTTTTTTCATGTCCACAGATGTAGGAAAATCTTAAGCACTCTACGAAAAAGCTACTAGAATGAAGAGATGAATTTACCAAGGCTGCAGGATACAAATATGGTATACAAAAACTAATTGTATTTCCACCTACCAGTCATAAATAATGAAATGGATTTTTTAATACCATAGAAATAAGTTTAACTTCAGACATGCCAGGGCTATGCTATGAAAACTACAAAGCATTGCTGAAAGAAACTTTAAGACTTAAAAAAAGAGAGATTTAACATGTGGCTTGATTAGAAAACTCATAATTTTAGTATGTTTATTCTTCCCAAATTGACTCATTGATTCAAAGCAATCCCAGTGACAATCACAACAGGCTTCTTTTTCCCCCCAAATTGACAAACCTATTCCAAAATTTATATGCCAATGAAAAAGACCTAGAATAGGCAAAACAACTTAAAAAATGAATAAAGTCGGAGGATTTATAATACTTTATTTCAAGACTAATAATAAAACCATAGTAATTAACATGAAATAGAATTGATATAAGCCTGTCATTCAATGGAACAGAACAGAGGTTCCAGAAATAGACCCACATACACATTCAGCTAATTTTCAACAGAGTTGCAAAACCATTCGATGGGGGGGAAGCCCGTCTTTATACCAAAGGGTAGCAGAGTAACTGATTATCATATGGAGAGAAAAGCAATAGATTTTTATCTCATCCTATACACCAGATTCACTTGAAGTGGATAATAGATCCAAATGGAATGGCTGAAACTGTAAAACTTCTAAAAGAAAACATAAGCAAATATTCATAACCTTGGAGTGGATAAACATTTTTAGGACACAAAACATGAGACATAAAAGGAAAAAGAGATCATTTTATTTCACCAAAATTAAAATTTTTTCTCTTGAAAGACACTGTTAAGAAAACAAAACACAATTTACAGATTGGGAGAAAATCTTTATAAAGTCTATATCAGAAAAATGTGTGTATGTATGTATATGTATGAATGTGTATTTACATATATAATTCAATAACAAGAAGATAAAGAATGCAATTTAAAAATAGCAGAAGAGCCCTGGCTGGTTTGGCTCAGCGGTTAGAGCGTCGGCCTGCGGTCCAGAGAGACCCGGGTTCGGTTCCCACTAAGGGCACGTACTTCGGTTGCAGTTTGTCCCCGGCCCTGGTTGGTCGTGCGGTGGCAGCCACTCGATGTGTCCCTTTCACATCGATGTTTCTCTCTCTCCCTCCCACTCTATCTGTACAAAAAAATGGAAAAATGTCCTCAGATGAGGATAAAAAAAAAAAAAATAGCAGAAGATTTGAACATTTGCTTCACAAAAGAATATATACAATTAGCCAATCAGTACATGAAAATATACCTTATTCTCTAGGGCTACTGTAAGTACCATAAACTGGGTGATTTAAAACAGCAGAAATGCATTCTCTAATAGGTCTGTGGACTAGAAGTCTGAATCTAGGTGTCAGTAGGGCTGTGCTTTTTCTGATGGCCTAGGGATGGATCTGATCATGCCTCTCTTCTAGTTTGTGGTGGTTGCTGGCTACCCTTGGTGTTCTTAAATTTGGAGAGGCGTCACTCCAGTCTCTGCCTCTGTCTTCACAAAGCATTCTCTCCTGTGTGGGGGTGCCTGTGTCTATCTACATGACCTTCTACTTCTACAGACACCAGCTGTGGAATTGAAGGCCCACCATAATTCAGTTTGAACTGATCTTGATCACTTCTGCGAAGACCCTATTATCAAATATGGTCACACACAAGTACTAGGGGTTAAGACTTCAATATTTCTTTTGTGGGGACACAATTCAACCCACAAAAGATGCCCAACATTGTCAAGGAATTGTAAAATGAAACCACAGTGAAAATGCCTACTGGACTGTCTAAAAATTGTTTTAAATCTGACTACACTTAGTGCTGACAACTGCATAGAGCAAATAGAATTCTCATACCTTACTGGTGGTTGGTAAGGTGATATAACTATTTGGGAAAACAGCCAATTCTTATGAAGTTAAATATATGGTCACTCTAGGCCCAGCAATTCTGTTCCCAGACAGTCACCTAAAAATATGGAAACAGCCCAGCCAGTGCGGCTCAGTGGATTGAGCATCGTCACATGGACTGAGAGGGCCTGGTTCCATTCCCTGCCAGGGCACATGCCCGGGTTGCGGGCTTGATCCCCAGTAGGAGGTGTGCAGGAGGCAGCTGATCTATGTTTCTCTCTCACATTGATGTTTCTATCTCTCTCTCCCTTTCTCTATCTCTAAAAAAAATCAATTTAAAAAAGATGAAAACAGCCCTGGCTGGTTCGGCTTAGTGGCTGGAGCGTCGGCCAGTGAACCAGAGAGCCCCGGGTTCGGTTCCCACTAAGGGCACGTACCTCGGTTGCAGTCTGTCCCCGGACCGGTGGGGTTATGTGGGTGGCAATCACTTGATGTGTCTCTCTTACATTGATGTTTCTTTCTCTCTTTCTTCCTCCCTCTCTCCCTCCCACTCTATGTGAAGATAAATGTCCTCAGGTGAGGATAAAAAAAAAAAAAAGATGAAAACATATATCAATACAAAGACCTACACATGAATGTTCCTAGCAGTTTTACTCACAAACCCAAACTTGAAAGCATCCCTCTTGTCCATTAACAACTGAATAAACAAATTGTGGTAAATCCACACAATCAAATACTAACAATAAAAAGGAATGAAGGGTCCAGCCGGTATGGCTCAGTGGTTGAGCATTGACCCATGCACCAGGAGGTCGCTGGTTTGATTACCAGTCAGGACACATGCCTATGTCGTGGGCCCGGTCCCCAGTGCAGGGCGTGCAGGAGGCGGCCTGTAGATGTTCTCTCTCATTGATGTTTCTCTCTCTCTCTCCCTCTCCTTCCTCTCTCTCTAAAATTAATAAAGGAAAAAGAAAAGGAATGATGGATTGATACATAGAGTGACTTGGATACATCTCAAAATTAGTATGGTGAATTCAAGAAGTCAGAGACCAAACGTCACATGTGGAGTGATTACACTAACATGAATTTCTAGAATAGAGAAACATTTCTATGATGACAGAAATCAGGTGGTGGGGAGTGGAGAGGGGGATTCACTGCAGAACACTGTGGAGGAAATGTTCTGTCTTGATGGTGGTGATGGCAAGTGTGTATGTTTGCACGTAATGAGTATCTGCATACATAATAACGAGTACACATAAAATAGGTTCATTTTATGTCATGTAAATTATGCATCATTAAAGCTGATTTTTTAAATATAACCACCTCTTACTGGAGTGGAACCCCTCTGGGGCAGCTACTCTTCCCTAACTTGCACTTAAACCAGGCAGTTACGAGAACTGTACAGTGTACCATCCCCTGACATCCCGTGCCCAGGCTGCCATAAATAGTCACTCAGCACTTTCCTGGTAGGAAATTTCAGGACCTATGACAGAGAGTTAATATTTGTATTTATATTTGTTCATTGGTTGCTAATTATTCTATTTAACAGATGTGGACAATTACACCATTGTCTGAATTTTGCTGGTCTTGTAGTTTTTATAAATCACAGACTTCTAATATACAGTTGATTGTGCTACAGTGGAAAGAGCTGGTAGGCTCTGTGCCACTCAGCCTGTGGTTGAAGCGCCAGCTTTGCCTCTTACTCGCTGTGCAAATTCATTCCTTCATTTATAGATATAGATATAAATAGAGACAGAGGCAGAGACAGAGATAGAGACAGAGTTAGAGAGGTAGACATCCCTGGTTGGTGTGGCTCAGTTGCTTGGAGCATCATCCTGTACACCAAAAGGTGGTGGGTTCGACTCCTGGTCCGGGCACATGCCCAGGTTGCAGGTTCAATCTCTGGTTGGGGTGCAGAGGGAGGTGACCAATGGATTTCTGTCTCTAACATCAATGTTTCTCTCTCTCTCTCTCTCAAATCAATGAGAAAAAATGACATATGTGTACATTCGGTTGTAATGTGCAGGTGTTTCCCAGGCATGGGGCACGCGCATTGAAAAGATGTGCTCCTTACCTCAGGGAGCTCCAGTCCCGGGCTTCAGCTCACCTCCCCTCTCCAGGTTCTGGATTTTCTCCTCTTGACACATACATGGGTTGTAATGCCACCTTCACAGGGTGGTCGTGGACAACGAAGTCACCAGGTAACCCACACACAGTGTGTTAGGCAGGAAGGCCCCCCTGCTGTGCCTGTCTGTGTGTCTTTCCACCCACCTCACTGCCCTCCCCTCTCCCCCAGCCTCTCCCCGCTCACCTCTTCCTCTCCTACTGCCTTTTCCATCCTGTACCTCCCATTCTTTTCCACCCTGAATTTCAGCTCTGTCCCCTTCTCGACTATAGTAATTCACTACAACATTCATTTCTCAGCTAAAAAAAGGCTGTTTGCATTTCGGACTGAATTATTTAGCTCTTTTCCTCTGTAAATATTTTATTATTAAACTTACATTGGATGGCATTTAAAAACAGTTCCTGGACTGATTTTGGGGGTCATCCAAAATTAAAGGGACTGTGACAATATCCAACAATAACATTGCTTGTGTGGCATTTTACTTTGCAAAGTCTTTTTGTATCTATTATCTCATTTAATTTTCTCAACAGTGAGGGGACTATCGTGCCTACTGTACAGATTAGTATACTAAGGCTTATCTGTAGTGACAAGGTATTTGAATCAGAGCAGGAATTTCAACCTGCTTGTACTTTTCATTGGTGCGTGTATTTAAATGAATGTGTTGAGTACTGACTGTAGACTGGGCATACTGTGATGTCGCCCTAAGAAGCCTATTGTCTGTGGGGAGTGACACTTGCACCGGGGGAGCAGTGCCTTTGACACATGGGTGGATACAGGGACAGGCATGGACATGTGTGCAGGGTGAAGAGCTGTCACCAAGGAGCCAAGGGCGAGCCTTTCAGGGACTTAGGGAAAGAGAACTTCGATGAGCCACTTACGCAGAGTATCAAGGCTAGTTATG
This sequence comes from Molossus molossus, assembly GCF_014108415.1. Taxonomy (NCBI): domain Eukaryota; kingdom Metazoa; phylum Chordata; class Mammalia; order Chiroptera; family Molossidae; genus Molossus; species Molossus molossus. The sequence goes on from NW_023425347.1 coordinate 61,108,848, forward strand.
ATCTTGCCATGTGAGTGAGGAAGGGCAAAGGGCTTCCCAAAACATCCCAAAAGAAGACCTCTTAGGACCTTATATTTCACCTCTATTCTCATCAGTGCTGAGTTGTTCTTCACTTTGACTCTCCCCTCAAAAAATCATGGAGAAGAGAGCTGAAATCTAGGCACTCACCCACTGGGCTCCTTTTCTGGATCAAAGGAGAAAACAAGGGCTTGTTTCCCTGCAGCTGTTGCTTGGGCACCTCCGTCAGACCCGGGCCCTGCTCAGACGGACAAGCTAATAAAGGAGGCGCTGGGAGATAGGTGTGCATTTCCTGCTGAACAAACACATCTCCCTGGATGTGTTTGCTTCCTGCATGTTTGGTGAGTCCTTCCCCGTAAGGAATGAAAGAAAACAGCAGCTAACGAGAGAGCTTGCTCTGCATGGCCAAGACCGGCTCGTGGTGGGGGCGGGTCTTCAGAATCCTCCCAGGGCTTCAGGGAAAGCTGGATCTGGGTGTGCTTGGTCTTTGTGGTGGACGGGGACACAGGAGAGCCGGAGACTCTGAAGTCTCTCTCCAACTGTTCCACAGGCCCGTTGACAATCTTTCGTTTCGATTTCCCTCTCCATAGAAGAAGATGGATTCTCGTGTAAGAGTCTTTCATTTATTCATTCTCATAACAGCCCACAGCCCACAAACTACGTAGCAGCCCTCTGGTGGGTGTCAAGGGTACAGGGTATAAGAGCGAGTAAGACACAAGCACGATACAGCCCACGCAGCTCCCCGAAAGCGGAGTGGGCGCATGAAGGCTGTGGGCAGCCGAGGGCACCGCGAGCCCAGAGGAAGGGCCAGGGATTCTGGAGCAGGCGGCAGGGAGCTGAGAGAGGAACAAGCGGGAAAGGGGGAGACCTGGTTGATGGGCAATTTGGGTGGAGAAGAGAACTATTTATTGAAGGTCTTTAAATATTTTGGTGTGATATGTGATATAAGCCCCCTCTTCCAAGACCTTCATGAAATATTAGGTAAAATCTATATTGCTCGTTAATATTTGGAGGAGTGGATTGTTTTAGGGAAGAAAGAATCCTGTTTCAGAGGCTGAACACAGGGAAAAAGGAGAAAGCCAATACTGAATTTAAATAAATATATATGTACACATATACATATCTATCTATCTATCTATCTATCTATCTATCTATCTATCTATCTATGTGTGTATACATATAACATATATGTAATATATACACTTATATGTATGGATATGTGACTATATGCTATAAATGTAGGTTCCTTATGAAAAAAGCTTCTTGGGGAACAAAAAGGAGTATTATTTGTACAATATATTTTTAATGTAATAACATGAACTAATAACTACTATGTACCAGTTTCTTTTCTATGTCTGAATGTAATCTGTCTTTTTTTGTTTTTAATCCTTACCTGAGGATATGTTTATTGATTTCTAGAGAGAAAGGAAAGAAGGAAGAGAGAGAGAGAGAGAGAAATATCGATCAGTTGCACCCCAAGCCAGGATCAAAACTGCAACCTAGGTATGTACCCTAACTGGGAATTGAACCCACAGCCTTTTGGAGTACGGGATGATGCTCCAAACAACTGAGCCACCCAGCCAGGGCTGCAACATGTCATGTTTACTATTTACAGCAACTTCATGAGATCGGTACTATCGTTATCAACCATTTCGCAGAGGAGGAATTTGAGACACAGAAAAGTTAGGTTACTTGCCTAAGGACACACAGCCAGTAAGAAATAGAGTAGTAATTCGAATCCAGGCAGCCTGGATCTGGCACCTCAACTTTTAACCACTACGCATTAGTACATACGACATGGTTCATTTTTAATGTTCTGTAAGGAACTGAACCCCTCGGGAGCCCGGGGTGCTGCTGGAGGAACCGTCAGGTGTGGAGATGGAGGAGCTTCCGCTCTCAGGGTGGCGTTAGATGCTCTGCTCCCTGAACTTCGTCGTCGATCGTGGACAGAACGTACCGATTTGGATTTTCATTCAGTAACTACTATTGAATAGCACTCTGTGCCCGCAGCCACTTGAGGTGGCAGAAGGCGAGCAGAGAGCACAGCAGCAGGGTGGCAGTTAGTAGGATGCTCCGTGGTGTGCATTCCGGCGGGCAGGACAGCGGAAGAGGGAACCCAGGGTCGCTGCGGTAGTGACCGTTGCTGCGGCGATGAGGGACGCAGTGAGGGTTCAGAGAGGGAGGGGAGCTGCCCTGTGATACACAGTGGTCAAGGCCTTACTGACAAGGTGACTTGACCACAGGTCTAAGGGAAGCGAAGGAGCCCGCGGCAGGGATTTGGGAGCAGGAGCCGCGCAGGCAGGGGAAGTGGTCCCTGGGAAAGGTCCTGGGCTTGGCCTGTGCTGGAACCTGTGACAGACTAGTGTGCCCACCTGGGCCGAGTTGGAACCAGATGAGTGATTTCATGGAGACTTTGGTTTTTACTCTGAGATATGAAACCACAGCGCTGTTCGGGCAGAGGCATAAAGGAACAATTTCTTTCCGCCTTTGTTTTAAAAATAGCACTCCGGCCGCTGGGGGGAAATCAGCTAGGACAGAGCAAGGGTGGGCACAGGGAGGGGAGCCAGGTAACTGTAGCAATAATCCAGGTAAGCGACGACGGCGACGGGGGTGGTGCTGGTGGCGGCGCAACGTGGCCAGACTCTCTTTTGAAGGTCGAGTTGATCAAAATTGGGAGTTGTCGCCCAACAGGCGAGATATAAGCCATAAAACTGACCGAGATCACCTAAGGAGCGGGTCTTGGTAGACAGGAAAGTGTCCAGGGCCTGTGGCACTCTGAGGTGTAGAGTCCGAGGAGATGAGGACCGGGAAAACCGAGGGAGAGCCCACCTGAGGGGAGGGGCCGAACGCGTCCAGGAGGGTGGCCACCGGCCGCGCGACGCTGACGCCAGCGAGGACTGCGGACTGGCCGGTGCGTTCAGCAGCATGGAGGTCGCTGGGGACCTTGACAGAAGCTGCTTTGATGTGAGGACAGGGCGAAACCCTGAGTGGAGTGGGTTCAAGAGGAAATGAGTCCGCCCTGGATATGTTTTCACAGGAGGCTGTCGTCCGAGCGGGAATGGAATCTGTTTTCACACTTCTCGGCGGCCGAGGCTTCTTACAAAACTAAAGTTCAAAAAGCTCACGGCTGTAGAAGCAGCAAATGAGAAAGCGAAACCTTTGAACTTGGGGATAGTATTAAAGTTGTCCTCGAGGCTTGAAATGAGGGAGTCATCGCTCTGGCTCCAGGAAATAAAATGGAGCAATTTGAGGGGTTTATTCTGGTCCTCTGCCGAAGACTACAGCTAAAAAATCTCGTGTGTGTATTTTCCCAGGGACTGTGTTCCTGCAGCCTTCCTTGACAACACAGTGAAGTGTCCTTAAAAGTCTGGACTCTGAAAAACAAACCTATCTTTTTCTCTGAGAATGAACATTTCTTCTTTGTGGTTTGCAGTACCCATCATTGGCTGGCGTGGCATCTTCTGTCTGCCTGGTGTCGTTGGTGAGAACATGGGGCTGGGATGTCAGAGAACTGAATTCCAATCCCTGCTCTGCTACTAATTTGTTGTGAAGAAATAATAATTTCATCCTCACATCCTGGTGTGCCTCAGTGTTTTTATCTGGTCTGGCAGGATAACCTCTGAATTCCTTTCTCACATTCTCTGACCCACTCTGAAATTCATTTATGTTTTCCAAGTTTCTAATTTATCTCTTCCTTATACTCGTCACCATCCCCCCTCACAGGAGGAACAAGAGGCATTTCCCAACCATTCCGTTATTTTTATGAATCTTCTATCAGTTTGGGTACCTATAAATTAGAACAGCATTTAATCTTAATGTCTCAAAAATTCAGGCCTGAGTAACAGAATGGCAACAGACCTGGCGTCCTGACCCCTCTGGGTCTGGTTGCTTTCTCCGGACTGAGGTCGGAGGAGTCCTGGGTGCTCTTGGCTGCTTCACGCCCTTGGTCGGGGTGATCACGTTCCTGGGCCTGGGCTTCTCTGCCGAAGGGGAATAGAAGGGGAACTTCACCATCCAGTGCTGAGAACATATACAATAGTCCTGGCAGCTTTCCCGAGAGCAGCTCCTGTTACTTACCTAGCTACTTACAGGATGGCCAGCTGCTAATCGTAGTTTTCTGGCAATATATCCCACTCAATTCAGACTTCACTTTGCACAACTAGCCAGAGAGGTTCTCTTAACTGAGCGCTTTATAGAAACAGCGGAGTTCAATGAAAAGCAAACACCCTATCACGAATGGAAGCCCCCCAAACGGTCTAGAACCCTGTATCTGTGCCGTGGATTCTGAGGCCCGCTCCCGTTCCCCTTGCGTGGGTGCTGTAACAGGAGAAGGGCTTCTGTTCCGGGGTGGCCGGCGCCTCTCAAGGTTCTGCCGGCTGCTCTCCTGGTCTCCAGCTGCTCCTTCCCGCCCATGCTGGGCACTGGCTGCTGCCTCCGGGCTCTTAGTGCCGCACTGCGTGGGGCCCCAGCCTTTGCAGAGGCACATTTTACAAACACGTTGTAAGCACTGAGTCTCCTCGTAGCATGGCTAAGAGGTTTGACCCCTGCCGTGGGATCCGCCCACTGCCTGGCTACATTCTGACTGTACTCTTTCCACACTTGGCTTTCTAGATTTTCTGTCCCAGGCTTCTAAAAGTTATTTAAAATTTATTTCAGGAAGATCATTCAATCAGTCCATCTCACCTCACCTAGGGTTCCCCACCTTGAGTAGAAATGTGGACTGTTATAATAGAGCCTCTGTAGCCTTCCATTCCTTGGCTCAGCTGGCAGAGGGGCAGAGGGGCAGAGTGGGTAATGGTCCACTGAGACATCTCCAGCGCCTCTCTCACTGCTGTGTGAGCCCCTGAGGGAAGGGTGGTGCTTTTCACTGCTCACGTCTGAGGCCTAGCTCGGGGCCTGGCCCAGGGTGGGCGCAGTCAGCGGCTCTCGAACGAGTTGCTGCATGGTCTCCACCGTCCTTGCCTCGGGGAATAGTGCCCAGAGTCACTGCGTAGTGGGATCGGAGACGCAGGACTTCCCCTGGGTGGTCCAGGAATGGGAGGGGAGTGGTGGGCTCAGTCCCGGGAAACCCGGAGAAGGCCACTGTTCCCTAACGACGCACAGGCTGGGTAGGAGTCTCCCCGCCGGTCAGAGTGCTTCTCGAATCCTGGTCCACAGACAGGCGCTGGCCCCTGGGAAGATGGACGTGAAAATGGACAATGTAGTGATTTTTTAAAACAAAGCTAAATTTATGTCTTTAGTCTGAGTTTATGGCCTTCCTGAATATTTTCTTCCACGTCCTGCTACACTGAAATAGCCTGTTCTAAATTAGGGTGACGGCAAATGGCCAGTGTTTTCCTTCATGTTACCAGTGGGGGAAACACTGCTCCCCCGCATCGCCTCCTGGGCAGTTTTCCGTTCAGTTGAGTTTTGACATGTGGCTGCCACCTGCAGTCTCTCGAGGGGCACAGTTAGAGCCGAGGTGTCTAATGAGACACGGACCATTTAAGGAACTGAACTAAAGTTTCTGCAACAAAATCCACTTAGGTCCACAAACTCGAATTTTTGCAGGTCACTTTGGAACATCCACGGGCCTCTTTAAGACCAGCCACGGGCTCATTAAGAGTCCACAAAATCCAGATTTGCATCACCAGGACCACAGAGGGTAATAGTCCACTACTGCAGAAAAAATAAAAGGGACCTTTTCTTACTTATTTTCTTTTTAACCAAGTATTCAATGTCAATAAAAAGTTTTCCATTACGACCTTTTGTACCATTAAAAGTCCAGAGCACTAAGGCTCATGATCGGGGATTTAATAATGTTTTGCGAAAGCAAATGGCACTCGGTGTGAGACAGCTGATAAACGGCATTCTGTGGGTGGCGGGTGCAGGGACCACTCTCCCCTTTGGCGCTTTTTGTTGAGCATATGTTATGACCCATCACCGCTGACAGGGCTCCGTGCGTCTCCCCGGCTGTCTTGGGGAGTCTTTTTGAAGGCATTTCAGCCATCTGTTAGGGTTTCCTGCTCTCAAGGGGGCTTTGATGCCATGAAGAGATGTAACGTGACATTTGGAGTCTTGGCCCACGTGTCACAATGCCAAGGGCAGGGACAGCCCCAGGGTGACTGACGCTGGCCCATTGTGTAGGGATGAGCATGTCAATCAAGCACATCTGGCTGGGTAGTCATATTGGCAGCTGGGTCACTCACATTCAGAAGGGAGGGGGTAATTAAAGGTCTTAGGGACCTTCAGAAGAGAAGGACAGTCCCCTTGCTGCTCATCGTCCTCTGGAAAAGACTTGGGGTAGAAGTGAAGACCACAGCTGGAGCAACGGGATGGGCAACAATTAGCATCTCAGATGCGCAAAGATCATCATATCCAGAATTTCTCAAACTTGAGTTATTCAAGCCCCACAGCCATGATTTTTTGCTATTTGCATATCACTGGTAATTGACTTTATATTTTCTTTAAATTGACTTTATATTTTCTTTAAATGGGCTTACATTTTAATACACATATTTTTAAAGAAAATGTATATAACTAAATAAAAGCTCGCCGCACTTGCTATAAATACAATATGGTCAAAAATAAATAAAATGAAAACAAAGCAATCTTCCGAAATTTGAGCTTGGCACTGTGGCCTGCTAGCTGGTTATTGGAGTGAGAAATCAGCAAGGGTCTTGGGATGGTTAAAGCCGGGGATACTGAAAGCAAGTCAGAAGTGAATCCTCATCACTCCTTTGCTTAATGTTAGTTAATAACACAGCCAAGAATTCACTAAATTTCATGTGCCACCTAAAACCATTTTGCATGCTACTAGATGGCTGAATTTTACCCTGTGGGACACATGGATCTGACCCAAGCTCTTAACGAGTGAGGATACCTGGAGAGTGGAAAAGACTTGTCCATGGCAACTATGGTTCTGTATCTATCTTTATACTTATCCAGTTTGCCAAATAATTTTGCAGCTTCTCCTGCTTGAGGCAGACTGTACGTGTCTGCACCTTGGCTCTGGGCTCCACCTCGTGACTTGTTCTGGCCAGTGGGGTGTAAGTAGATGTTCTGGGAACAGAGGCTTCGATCTGGTTTGTGGAGTTGTGGACATAGGTGGGTTTCTTGCACCGGATCATCTGTCACCGTGAGAAGGACATGCCGTGATTAGCCTGTCAGTATAAGGAGGATGAGAGACATGTTGAGCAGACCTAGATTCTATCTGCAGAAGGATTCGGTATCGGACTCCTGGCAGCTAAAGGCTCTTTATCAGACAGGGAGCATGTGTGTGTGTGTGTGCGCGCGCGTGTGTGCGCGTGCTGATGCGTGTATATGCGTGTGCATGTTTGTGAGTGTGCGTAAGTGTGTATGAGGGAGACAGAAAGAAGTAGGGGAAGAAGAGAAGAGAAGAGGGGCGGAAAGGGAAGGGAAGGAAGAGGGGAAAGGAAGGTGGTTGGGAAGATCCCTGTCTTTAAGGCATGGGCTGCGTCTTGTTCATCCTCTGCGTTCCCAAAGCCTAGCACCAACTCTTAACAATGATGATGAATAAATGCTTTATCTTTTAGTCAACAACTTTCTACATTCAAGTATTTATCAAAAACTCTGTTTTATGCATGGGACTGGGCTAAATATACCAGGGGACACATAAGAAGCCGTTTTTGTGCTGTAGGACATGACCATGTGTTTGAGCTGGCATGTTCCTGTGCATAAATGACAAGCACAGTGTCCCTCACATATGACAGTGTCCTCTTCTGCCATGCCTTGGTGGTGCTGCTCCCCCAGTCTCAGTGATTTCTTCAACACCCGTGGAGGGTTTCGGTTCCCCACAAATCTGAGTTTCTGTCTTCTTTTTCATGCTTTGCTGTCTTGTTCTCTCTGCATTCGCTCCAGAGTATACAAATGCCCGCAAACATTTCAATGTGTTGCTCTTCTGTCCAACTGGTCTGACACCCAGGAACTGTCCTTCACATTTCCCCCTCTATGACTGAGTCCTGTGGAGTCGCCTGGATTTGCATGATGAGTCCATTTCGCTCCGTCTCCATTGACCAGGGTGGGGGAGGTCAGTGCCCCTGTCAGGTCTCACCTTTCTCGGTTTTACCTTTTCCCAGGCTATTCCCCAAAGAACAACTGCAGTAACCTTGTAAACTGCTAATGTAATCAGTTAACTCCCCTGTAAAAAACACCCATTAACATTAGGGGGGAAAAAGCTCTCAATACACTCTCATTGCTCTGCCTTCTACCTGCTCTGCATGATGTGGACATTGACCGGTTTCATTGCGCAGATGAAGAAGTCAAAGAGATGCCACAGTAGGTGACAGCATCTTCTGACGTCGAGGCTGGCTATCATTCTTCATGCCAGACAATCACAGCCCCAGTCATAATGATCATTTCTTGAGCACATACACATCCTTAAGCTCTTGATCCATATTAACTTCCTTAATCCTCACAACAATTCTGTGAATGAGGTACTGTTATTATCTCAGCTTTACCGTGAGCCATCCGAAGCACTGGACGTTTAAGCAAGTTCCCCAAGGCCACACAGCCTGCAAATGACAGAACCAGGATCAGAACCCAGGCAGTGTAGCTCCCGCACCACGACTGGGCCGTGCAATGGCCGCAGAATTGACAAAAAGGAAGAAATCTGATCCAATAGCCACCTGCTTCTCTATCACTCTCATTTCCTCTGACCAATCTGTGTCTTTCTATAGCTCAAGTTGGCATTGTTTCTCCCCCCCTCAAAAGATAGCCGAATATAACAGCAACAGCAACAAAAATTAGGAATCAACTGTTTAAAATGGATAATGTCTCTGAAGTGCTGAGATGGTCTTCCGAGGAGGTAATTACAGGAACTCGGTGGGGATGGAAGACATCTTTCAGAAAACAGAGTATGAGCAATCCTAACACACGTGTCAAAAGGATAATGTGTTTTGCAAATGTTTATTGCAAACAGACAAAAGTAGATTCAATTACTCATTACAGCCTCCACATTTCTCTTTTTCTTTCCTGGAAAACGCTCAGGTGTTTTGTTTTTGTTATTTTTCTTTTAAATGACTTTTCAGGGTGGATTGCGGGTATTTTTAGCTTTTGATTGCGGATTGCTATGACCTCTTAAAAAAATGTTGAAACAGGAACAAGGATGTCAAAGCCTAGTGGACACAAGGAACCCACTGGACTTCGTGTAGCGGCTGTCCCTTACCTCCCTCCTCCAGTCCCCAAGTTTTCTGAACACCTCCTCTGTGATCGTGGGCACTTTGAAGCAGAATCTGCACTGGGCACAGGTCCCTAGACAATTAAATAAAAATAATCACCTTTCTCTGCTGTTGCCTCTGTGGGAGAGAGTTTATAACTCCATCTCCATTGCCAGCACCCCCGTTGGGCCCCTTAGTGGCGTAAACATCATGGGCTTTGGGGAATAGTGGATCTTCATCTTTGCACCCCAGGGCCGGCGGTGTGATGATGGCTGAGAAGGATCGTGAGATGCCTGCCTGGTGTCCTTTAACCAGAATGGTTTGAGCCCTTATTGTGTGCTGACACTTGACCTTTATTATTCCATTTAATTTAACTCTGTAGAGTAGGTATCATTATCCCTCTCAACAGATAAAGAAACCAAGGCTCAAAGAGCTAACATGTTAACTGTTATGGGTTGAAATGGTATGTCCTAACCCCAGCTACCTCAGAGTATGAGGTGAGCCCTAATTCGGTGGGCCCTAATCCACTGTGACCGGTGTCCTTATATAAAGGGGACATTTAGATGCAGAGATAGACGCGCACAGAAGAAAGACAGTGTGAAGACGCGGAGGGGGGAAACAGCCATGTGACTGCAGTCGAAGGGTTGCCAGAGATTGCCAGAAAACACCAGGAGAGGCAAGGCAGGAGTCCCCCTGCAGCCACCAGGGAGACCATGGCCTGCCGATGCCTTGGTTCAGGCTTCTAACCTCCAGGTCTCTGAGACAAGAGCTCTCTGTGGTTTCCATGCGCCCAGTTCCTGGTACTTCATTACGGCAGCCAAAGGAAACTAGCGTATTCCTTCAGGTCACATCGTTAGTAAGTACCAACACCAGGCTCACTTCCTGGTCTGTCTGCCTCAGACACTGGGCTGATAACCCTCCTCTACCGTTGCCACACGCCGTGGCCACTCAGAGTGCGGTCCCTGCACCAGCAGCATTGGCCTCACCGGGGAGCTCGTTAGAAACGCAGCCTCGGGCCCACCCAGACCGACTGAATCACACTCTACCCTGTGACACAGTGTTGTGGGAATGCCGATGCACTTGAACACTTGAGAAGCACGGCTGTGGACCCCCTTCTGTAATCACCAACGAACATCGGCTCCCTCCTTTCCCGGCTCCTCTTTTGTGTGCTGTTGGAATAGGTCTCTCCTTCTCTAGTGTGTTCTTTCCATCCACTTTCCACTCTGCTCAGCATCCTCCTAACACCCTAAGATTCACTGTGTCCCTTACACCTGGTAGGGACACTGGGTGCAGCAAAAAGATGACAGGTGTTGGACCCCATTGAACGTGTTTCAAAATCCTGCTTTACCACGCAGTAGGCACATACAAGGGCAAGTCACTAGTCTTTTTTGAGCTTCAACTTTTTCATCTATTCCTGGTGGCATTACCCTACTAGAAGCCATTATCTTCCTCTTTTGCCTGGACTACTGAAGTCTCCTACGTGGATTTCCCACCTCCCTACACTGACCTCAGTCTGTGCTCCTTCCTGTGACTCCAGTGACCTCTCTAAAAGAAGCAGATATGATCATGTCCTTTCCCTGATGAGAACCCACCATGACTTCCCTTCACGTGGTCTGAATACCAGAACATGGCTTACTGTTCCTTGCATGGTCTGAATACCAGAACATGGCTTACTGTTCCTTGCATGGTCTGAATACCAGAACATGGCTTACTGTTCCTTGCATGGTCTGAATACCAGAACATGACTTACTGTTCCTTACATGGTATGAATACCAGAACATGACTTACTGTTCCTTGCATGGTCTGAATACCAGAACATGGCTTACTGTTCCTTGCATGGTTGCCCATCCCATACTTCTCGCCACTCACCACTCTTGCTTTCTTATTTATTCTCTAGTCTAAGCATATTGACCTTCCTTCACTCTCGTGAATTAGCGACCACCTCGTTGAGGAGCCTTCCCGGCACCACGCCTCCCTCCCTAAACTCCTGTGTCATGTGTGCCTTCTCTATGCTTCTTTTTAATCATGCAATTAATCATGCTTTTTATTACTTGCATATTGAGTTGTCTGTATTCCTCACGAGACTACCTGGGCATGCAGGCCGAGAGCATGACTGACTTGGTGATGTCTGTGTGCTAACACCTAGCCCAGTGCTGGTGTGCAGTCAGCCTCAGTATGGATTCGCCGACTAGATGAAAGGGGCCGGGAGACGACCCAGGTCTCCACCAAGCATCGTGTGTTTCCTGTAAGAAACATTTATGCTCTAGATGCTGCTGCTGTTTTACAGATCAGGTGCCGGGCATGAAGTCAGTACGGGAACCGCCAGTTTGTTTTTTATGAAGTTGCTTTGTTCTTTCCCTCACGATGAAGCCTCCTGGATCCCATCTCCTTGAACAAAGCGAAAGTATTTACTCTTAATTGCTTTAAGTAAGGCCCTTGTGATCTAATCGTTAATCAGAGGCTTGCATTTAAGAAAGAAAAATGACTAATTAACAGACTGGTACCGCCAATGTTCAGGATCCGAGCTGTGTACGTGGCAGCCGAATGGAAGACACGTGATCAGTTCTGGAGGTCTCTGGGCTTAAATGGTTTTTCACTCCCAGAGAAGCTGAAACACTACAGCCAGACCCAGCAGGAGGAGGCATTCAGACAGGACGGACCCATGGTTCCCAGGGACCTGTTTCTCCTGTACATTGTCAATGGCAAGAAAAGTTGGAAGTTTAAAGTTGAAATGTTAAAAATACAACAGGAAGTCTCATGAGCCACCTGTGGAATTGGTATAAGAACAACAAAAGTCACTCAGCCAGTGTGGCTCAGTGAGTTGAGCGTCATCCTGTGGGCTGAGAGGTCCCAATTTGATTCCCAGTCAGGGCACATGCCCAGGTTGTAGGCTCGGTCCCCAGTAGGGGATGTGCAGGAGGTGGCCAATTGATGTTTCTCACTTCAATGTTTCTCTCTCTCTCTCTCTAAAAAAATCAATAAAAACATTTTAAAAAAGGAATAGCACAAGCGGTTAATGTTTGGAAAAATAGAAAAATTTATTTGCATGGGATGGGCCAATTTTGGCTTGCCCATGCTCAACAACTTTTTGTTGAATGAATTTCTGGCATGAGACATTTACAGAAGAAAAAAATATATAAACATTTCTTGAAAAGCATAAAAGAAAACCTGTATAAATGGAGACTATAATCCCCTGTTCATAAGCAGGAACACTCAGTGTCATAAAGATGCCACTTCTCCCCAGGTTCATCTATAGATTGAAGGCTGTTTCAGTCCGAACCCCAGCAGGGTTTCGAAGAAAATTGAAAAGCCGAACATAAAATTCCTATGGGCGGGGCAAGGGCCAAGACTAGCCAAGCGGCTCTGGAGGAGGAGGCTATGGGAGAGGAGAGGACTGACTTGCGTTTCGACATCAAGATTCACTCTGAAGCCTGATGTGATTTTGAGGAATGGCTTTGTTTTGGTGTTTACCTATTTTGAGAGCTGTTCATTCAGGGAACTACTTCTTGGCAAACTTTCCTAGAGTCACTCCACGCCGCGGGGATGTGATGACCAGGGAAGGCATGCAGCATGGACTTGCTGTCGGGGGCTCAGCTGGGAGCCGCAGCTCAGGGCGAGGGGAAGACCATGGTCCAGGCGCAGCCGGGGTGAGCCCTGCTCTGGCCCCGGGACCTCAGGAGCTGCGAGACCTTGGGTAGTTGCTGAGCTTCTGTGAGTCTCAATTTCTTCATCTGTAAAAATGTTTTAAAATGCTTATTTACTGATTTGAGAGAGAAAGAGAGATTTGTTGTTCCACTGATTTTTGCATTCATTAGTTGCCCTGACTGGATATCGAATCTACAACCTTGGTATTATCTGGATGATGCTCTAACCAACTGAGCTACCTGGCCAGGGCTTGTAAAATTTAATTGATAAAAACTTAACTAGAAAAAGAGACAGTTGAACTGTTTTCTGGTGCTTTTAAAGTCTATTTGTTGATATTAGAAATAGCTTTCTGTAGAGCAGGGATTGCAGACTCAAATGTCTTCAGGGGCCAGACAGATCATGCCCCGTGTCATCAGCTGGAGAGAGGACAGGGGAGGGCTGACAAGCTGCCCACGAGTATAAGACAGGGCCACAGCGAAGGAGCACACACGTCCCTGTCGGCAGCCCCAGTTCAGGTGGGAGGCACCTGCAGGGAGTCAGAGAGGGACAGAGAGTGCTGGGAGCTTGGCCTCAAATGGGCTGTCACCCGGGGCAGTGTCTCCACGCTCTGGGTCCTATTTTCCACCTTTAAAGTGGGACCGTGGCCTCGCTAAGAGTGACTGAAGCTCTAAAGTTCGGCAGTGCTTGTCCATGACTCTAATTTGGGGCTGCATTTGCTAGTCTCGCTCCTCAAGCCGGAAGTGAGAGAACCTCACTCCTGCAGCTGGAGGGTCGAGGTTCAAACGCCACTCTGCTACTTACTCGGTGTCACTGGGGACCGGCCCAGGGCTTCCCCGTGCCTCGGTGCCTATCCCTAAACTGCGAAGGAAGAGTAGCAATTACGTCTTCTCAGAGTCGGAGGTGGCGAGCGTCGCAATCAGTGACTCAGATGTTTTGTAAACTGGGCACTGAGGGGAAGGATGGGCGAAAACGGCCTACACGTCCAGACACTGATTCCTACACTGTTTGAAACCCAGCTTGTCTGGGATACAGGCTCTGCTGTACTCACGTCACAGACGAGAAGCCAGATTACAAATATGGACCCGGGGATTGAAACCTTTCCTTCCTCTTCCAAGGCCGGTGACTTGTTTCTCTACCTGCCGCTCCCTCAGACGGGCCAGCTGCCTCCAATGCTGGGCGCCTAGCCCTTGTCTCCAGGTCGGGGCCAGGCCTGGAGGGAGCAGCTGAAGGTAAGGGCAGCAGACACTTTTCCAAGCGCTCATCAGGCAGGGCTTAGATTCCGGAAATGAGGTAGTCAGCCGTGTTTGCACAGAGCTAGATTCAGGCTTTGCCCACACCTGCTGTTTTAAACGTCAGGTTGGGGTGGGCATCCTGAGACCAGATCGTGGGCAGGAGAAGGCCACAGGCCCCAGCTGAACTCTCTCCTGACTCAGCGGGCGCAGCTGTCGAAAGGGATCGCCTCTCGTTCCCTGTATGAAACCAACCAACGTGCTGTTCTGGCCCCAGAAACACAGGTCAGCAACTTCATGAATTACTCTTCTGTTTGTAATCCAGTTGCAGTGGTGAAATATTGTGTTGCAGAGGGCAGGGCTGTTCCTGGTCCTTTGTTTATTTAAATTATGAAGTTTCCTTTTTGGAAGGAAGAAAGATGTAATGAATGCCTACCAAGTGTCAGGTGAGGTACCGCACTGATGATTTTATTTAACCCTTACAGGAACCGTATACATTAGATTCCTTACTTCAGTTTTTCAGGTGTTAAAAGGGATCCTCAGGTAGGTAAATAAATTTACCGGACACCACAGGTTTAGTAAGTGCTCGAGCCAAGGGTCAGAATCTCCTGGCTCTCTGAAACCAAACCCAACTCTTTCCACAACATGGCTCTGCCCATCCGTGTCACACCGATGACAAATACGCCTGGAAAATCCAAATAGAGTTCCATTTATTAGTGGTCTGCAATGGAGGAAGACCACAAATCCAGCCAGCAGAAAGCTCATTTGTTTGGTAAACAAAGAACAATTCATTCACTTGTTAATGCTCTTTCCCAGCTAAAACCTGGGCCAATCCTGCCTTAATCTGTTATTACAGCTTGAAGGCAAGGCTGTGCCCACACCCTGTGCCTTTGAATATCCCATCTGGGACACAGAGGAATGGTGCTTCCTTTGTCCCAACATCACAGCCCAGTTTATGTCTGGACAGGTGTATGTATGTGTCAAAACATATAATAAGTACAGAAAATCAAACCCTTTGGGTTGCCCAGTTGTCCCATTTTTCAAAAAAATGAAAGAGAGGGTAACTTAAAATGAATAAATATATACTCCTATTCAGAAGTCTGAAATTGACAGTGTTTACCAGAAATTATATGAGTGAAGAACTCATGCTTCCATTTGGTTGTGGGTTTCAGCCGCGCCTGGGCTGATTCCTCCTCTGTGAGTGATTGCTGCTGCTGGGGATTTGGCAGTGTGACCAGGCCGAGGAAAGGCAGAAAATGACTAGGTCCAAGGCTTCATTGCGAAGCTTCTTCCTCTGAGATTTAGAAACCATCTCTCTTTCATTCTCGTAATGTTTCCTGAGCACCGTGAATTTCTCCAGGGGCTTTATGGCCAAAACTGATCACATTCAATTCTCCGGGGAGAAATAGGCAGTTTTATTTCCTTCCGTCCTTCCTTCCTTCCGTCCGTCCGTCCTTCCTTCCTTCCTTCTGTTCTTCCTTCCTTCCTTCTGTCCTTGCTTCCTTCCTTCCTTCCTTCCTTGCTTGCTTCCTTCCTTCCTGCCTGCCTGCCTGCCTTCTCTCGCTCCCTCTCCTTTTCTTTTTTTTCTCCTTCCTTCCTTCCTTCCTTCCTTCCTTCCTTCCTTCCTTCCTTCCTTCCTTCCTTCCTTCCTTCCTTCCTTCCTTCCTTCCTTCCTTTCTTCCTCCCTTCCTTCCTTCCTTCCTTTCCTCCCTCCCTCCCCCTCTCCCTCCTCCCTCCCTTTTTTTCTAGTGTAAAGAGCAGGCAGTGGGAAGGAGAGTCCTCTCATCTTGACTAGAGTGGTTGAGGACAGTGGGAGAGTGACTGGCCTTCAGCCTGACTCTTCTCTGTCAGATCTAACTGCCCCAAACTTGCCCTTCGCATTCCTCTTTATCCTTGCTCTCCTGTGCTTTTCCTCCCCCTCCCTGTTCTCTCGTTCCTCTGCCTTCATCGCTCTAGTTGTTTTGCAATAGACTTCAAGCCTCTGATGTGGTCAGCCTCTTCTAGTTAAAAGTCACCAAGGCTCATTCCAAGTGTCACAAGTAAAAGCAGTTGTATGGTAAGGACTGGGACTAGGAAGCAATCAGGACTGAACGGGGAGGACGGTGGCTGAGAAGGAAACTTCATGATCATATGCCTCTCAGGAACCCTCTGGTGTCCCCTTCCAGGGGCATCAGTGGTTCAGCGCCTGCCATTCTCATGAACTTGGACTTCCTGCAACCCCTCAAGGTTGTGACTCTTCCTCGTGGCCCTGGCTCCTCCTTCCCTTTTCTCTGGTTCCTTTCACATGTATCTCCTGCTTAACTCTATCACGTCTATCCTCACAGTTTCTATTTCAGATCCCAAACAAGGAATCTGATTGTCCGTATTAGTCAGGGTTCTCCAGAGAAACAGAACCGAGTGGATGGGTGGATGTGGATGGAGAGATAGATGGAAAAATATATATCATATCTCTCTATATCTATAAAGAGACTTATTATGAGGAATTGACTCACATGACTGGATGCTAAGTCTCAAGCTCAGTAGTTGGCTGGAAACCTAGGAAGAGGTGATGTTTCAGTTCGAGTCCCAAAGCAGGGAAAAACTGATGTCCCAACTCCAGGCTATCAGACAGGATGCATTCCCTCTTTCTTAATCTTTCTTAACATTATTATGTCTTCAGTTTTCAGTTCTTTAATTAATTGGGTGAGGCCCACACGCATTAGGGAAAGCAATCTGCTTGACTCATTTATTGATGTAAAAGCTAAATTCATTCCAAAACACCCAGAACAAAGTTTGACCAAATATCTGGGTATCCCATGGCCCAGTCCAGTTGACACATAAAACGAACCATCGCATTGCCCCAGGTCATCTCTCTGGTGCTCTCTCTCCTTCCTCTCTCTCTTCCTCCCGTCTGGCTGGCCCCTAGGCAACTGGTCTGTTCAGACCTTGGTTTGGATGTCACAGGGCCAGGTGTTCACCTCTATCCAATTACCTGAGGCTAAGTAGTAAGCTCAGGGGATATAGTCATCAGCCACCTCTGGCTGTCCCTTCAACAGCAGGGAAGGGGCCCTTTTCTTTAGAGGAGCTCAGGATGGGACCAGTGAAATGAGCGAATTGTCGATAGCAGCCCCACAGTCCTCAGGCCTCTGACAGGAGCACATGAGGGGAGCTTGAGTGGCTGGAGCTGCTGAGTTGGTGATGAAATCAGATATTTTATTGAGCCACAGAGGGTCATGCCAGGTACCATGTAAACAGGGATAAAAGGACGTGACATCAACATCCAAGGCACTCACAAGGGGTAGGAGAGGCAAATCGAGGATCCCAGCTCCTTGGAACACTTGGCTACAAGGCATATTGGAGGTCTAGCCAACCTCCTCTGTTTTCTAAGTCAAGAAATGGGAGCCCAGAGTGGTTAACTCACTTACCTAGGGTCACACAGCCGGTTATAGGTAGATATTTCATTCCAATTGCTAGGTATTGTTCTAGAAACGGGGCTAGACCTTTTCGTGTTTATTTTGTCTATTAACCCTTATAGCAACAATGTCAGGTGGGCGTTATCCGGAGGGAAGACCTGACTTCAGAGAGGTTTATCGACTCATTCAAAGTCCCACAGGTGGGTAGGAGAGAAATGAAAGGTCTCCTGTGATGTCAGTGTTGCAAAACAGGCAGTATATTAGAAATTGTAACTTCAAAGTGTCTTTAAGAGAAGCAGCCAGTGCTCACCAATGTGACACTGTGGCTTTCTGGAGGACAGATATCAAATGGATAGAAAAAGCAGGAGGAAGGACGTTTTTGAGAGACTGGGTAAGAAAGAAATGTGACAGCATCACCGAAAGGGAGGTGGGGTGGACCTCAATCCCAAGGATGTTTCATGCGGGACTTTTGAATGCCCCAGAAAAAGACCCATTTTATAGATGAATAGGATGATTTAGCAACAAGGAAGAGACGGGAAGAGTCAGGTAGGGCAGTGAGCTGAGATGCGTTCAGTGCACTAAGGAGACATCTGTCCGTACTTTCCCTTAGCCTGGAAGCCTGGCCAAAGGGCTATTTACAAACATCACACATGTGACTCTGTTCCCCCAGGTTGGGTTTGCAATCTTTTCTGAAATAAGAGCATTCAGGCCAAACTGAGTACTGAGCTCCTAGCTTCCGCAAGATAGGAAGGTTCTCCCGGTCAGCAGAGCAGAACCAGAGGCAGGGTAATGTCTCAGGTCATGGCACGCCGAGTCCTCTTCTGGGCTTGGACTTCTCCACCGTCCGTCTCTTCCCGCATCCCGTTCCCTCTTCTCTCCCATTTTCTGTTCTTTCTCCCATTGGTCTCTATGTCTTTCTCGGTCTTTTTATGGCATCGTATATAGATTAGGGATCCTGACTCAAATACTACATAGGTCAATGGGACCCTGGAATTAGGATGTAATACTGCATGGAATGGGGAAGACTGTGGGCAGCTGACAGTGCAGCTAAGCTGCTGGGGGCGGTGTCCACTCAGCAAGACCTAATTGCTGCCATGTTTGAGTGGGGACTCAGTACTGCCAAGTCTTCCAACTTTTCAAAAGAACCTCAAAATCTAGATTTATCCTTTATGAAATACCCTGATTTTTATTTTTATCAAATTATTTTGTTCTTTTTCAAAGTCTTGCAGGCTGGTAATGACCTATAAACCACCAGCTTCCGACCACTGGTCTACAGTAAACATAGTTGAACTCCTAGCTTCATTGCTTCTAGCTGTGTGACTCTGAGCATGTCTCTTAAGCTCTCTGAGCCTTAGTTACATGACTATTAAGTAGTATGGAAGATGGCATATGAAGTGCAAAGCTTACTGTCTCACACAGAGTAGATACACCATAGATAGTCCCTTCCCTCCCTTCCACTCCATCCCATGGCTGTGGTGTTTCAATCATGTGTACATCTCATTCCAGAGAGGAATAGACAGTCTATTACAAGACCAGCAGCTTCTGCAACGTCAGCCTGAGTTCCTCCTGCCAGTGATTGAATCAGGAGAGCTCACAGTGTATTCTTACCCTGCTTTGTTGCAAACCATTTCCCAAAATGCATTTTACGTCGGCAATGAGTCTCTATTTATGCACAATTTCACATGAAAAGATTTGCCCTTTTCATCATACGCACGGCTTGAGTTGGCCAGCCGGCCTGAAAATATTTCCATTCATTAGCATGCCAAATGATGTCACTGGCCTGGAACTCACGTGCTAGCTCTCTAAGGGTCCTCAGAGGAGGCCATCCAGTCCAGCCTCCACCCAACGGTCCTTTAAATGTAGCTTAAAATCTCTTCATAAAGTCGTGAGGGCTCACTATTCTGAGAAGCTGCCCTGGCTACTGTAGTTATTTGAAATGTCTTCCTTGTATCAAATGTAAATCTAAATGTCAGTAACTTCTGCCCATTGGTTCAAATCTACCCTCCAGCAATACTGAGTCAGTTTGGTCACAGCACACAACATGAAATCCCATTACATACTCATAATAGTGAGCACCTACATAACATACATGGCAGGGCTGTCCTCAGTGTTTTACATATATTTACTTGTTTACTAGTCACAAACACTCTGTAAGGCAGATAATAAAGCTTTCTCGTTGTAAGAATAAGCAAACTTGAGGCTTAGAGCAATTAGATGGCACCCCTAACGTCTCATGGCTTTAAGTGGGAGAGGCAGGAAGGAAGCCTGGCAGTCTGGCCACCAACTTCATGGTCTTAGGGACCACATCCTTTTGCACCAAGGTCTAGTGTGCAGGACCAAAGACGTTGATGTCGTCCAGAGCCAGGTGTACTCCCTCACTCTGCCCCTTCCTCTCAGTGTAAACTTGGGAACGTACTGCATGTCCCAGACCTTTAATGAAGGTTATGCCACTGCTCACAGTTCAAATCTCTGTAAGTTATCTAGAACTGTGCCTGTTGTAGAGACACAGTAGGTTTTCATTGAGTAAATGACATTTATCAAGATTTCAGACAATGCATCACCAGGTCTTTCCTCGTTCCCTCCATGGCAGACTTTCCACGAGCCCTGTTCATACCTACTGCTCGCTCAACCGTCTATGGACACTCTCCATTTTTCTCTGTTCTTTTAGCATCATTAAGCTAAGGCTCTGCAAAGACCCTTCTCCCTCAAGTATCTATTCTGTTCCAAGTACTACATTAAGAACTGAGGCTAAATATATGAATTAAGACAAAAAGCTTTGCCCCAAGGGCCCCTCTCATAGAATAGGACTCATGATACAAAGCCTTATGGAAAGGGTGAAGGGGCCATGAAGGAGGGAGGACAGTCCCACCCAGGGTGGGGTGAGGTGTAAATCACTTTTTAGTACAAAAGGGAAGGGAAAGAAGGAAAGACCATCATGGTTAAGAACCTTGGGAGAATCTACATGTCAAAAAACAAACCTTAAATTCATTATACAAACTCATGGAAGAATATCTAAATGCTCTTAAAATGGGTTATAGGGAAATTCATAAATATGATTTTTAAAAAAGTATAACATACAAAGGGTTAGGTTAGTAAATTTTACTGCTTCAGAATGTAAAATGAATGTATGGCATAAAAGAGAAGCACAGAACATTGGTGTGTAAAAAAAGATGTAGGTTACCAGATCACTCACAGATTCAAAGATACAGAGGACAAGTATCCAGGGAAACACTACATCAGTGGGTAAAAGCCAGAAATATATAGAGAAAAACGAGGAAAGGAAATGTACAGGCAATTCACAGAAGAGAAATCCTAGATGCCTAATAAACAATCAACCTTAATAATCTGGGGAATTCAAATAGAAATAATAATAAGAAAGACAATTTTTCATCAAACATTTAAAGGAGCGTCAAGATCAAGTGTTGGTGAAGGAATAAAGAAAGGAAAAGTATCATGAATTGCTAGAGAAATACACATTAGTAATACAACCTAGAGCGATTTGGCTGTCTAAGTGTATGTATTTCCCCATGACCCAGTAATTTGCATATATATACGTATGTACATGTACACACATATATACACATACATATGTATATAAGTACTCTAGAGAATATTATGGACAGGTGAACAAAGGGACATATACCAAAAAAGGTATTGCAATTCTATTCATAATAGAAAAAACACAAACCGTCTGCATAACCATCATTTGAGGAATAGATCTCTAAAATATTTATATAGTGAAATATTTAAAAATAATAAAATAATGGTGAGATCTGAAACACACAACTGAAATGAAAAATGTGTAAGATAATATTTTGCATTTGCCCAGTATGCTATCATTCATGGAATTTCTTTTAAACCCACCCAAACATAAAACAACACTGTATGTTGTTCATACATAAAATGTATGTAAAAGAAATTGGAAAAGACATACACCTGATTCATAAAAGTAGTGGCCGCTAGAGAAGGAAGAAGAAATGTGGCCGGCAAGGAGAGCCAGAGGGGTCTCAAATTTTCTCTGAAATGTCTGCTCTGTTTACTAGGAAAAGATTTAAAGCAACAATGACAAAAATGTTAACACTTATCTATTACTGGTGGTGGGTCCATGGATGTTTGTTGTATTCCACTGTCACTTTTGTTACTTTTATAAGTGTCTCAAACATTTCAATACAATCCCAGAGAGGAAGAGCAACTTTAGCAGGCTTGTGGGTGAGGGCGGGGGAGCAGGTCAGATTCCCCACGTTTCTCCTGCACGTAACCTTAGGATAAGCCGAGCTCCAGCTCACGAAAAAGAAGGCGTACACCAATCCACAGGGTTCTGATCACGCCTTACAGCCCTCCCAGGAAACAACGGTGTGACTTTTTTTTTTTTTGCTGAAGATCAAAGGTAAAAGACATCAGCAAACACCGGTGAGTACCCTCCCCTGTGGCGGGCACTGTGCTCGGGGAAGGGACCGTAGGTAAACCACTCCCTTGGAAGTAGAGAGCCGAAGCTACATGTTACTGAGAGCATACCCATGCTTTGAAATGTCTCCCCCATTCCACTTTTGTGAGTATCCCCTCAAAAATCCTAGAAGCAGGTATGACTATGCCCAGCCTACGAATGCACCGCACTGAGAATGAGCTAGCCCAAGGTCACTGCGAATTAGGAAACGGCAGAGTGTACCCTCAGACTCCGGTGACAGGAGACTCCGTTGCTCCCGCAGGCGGGAGATTTTCGAAGTGAGATTAGTGCTCTTTAGAGAGATCGGCAATGTTCTATAAAAGGCAGAGCCTTCCAACCTCTGCTTTAGTCCTTGAAACTGAGAAATAAAATTGTAGGTGGAACTAATAGCCTTTGGCTGACAGGCCTGCCTACCATTTAGCTTTAGTTCCCACTGGGCAGGAACCATGTCATCGGCGGCGGCTGGGGCGTGACGCTCAGATGGAGGGTGCCCGCACAGCCGGCCTGGCACCTGCCAGTGACGAATCGTCATCTGGGAGGCCTGCGAGCACCTAACAGACACTTCTTTGTTCAGAAGACACCCCCTTCCAGCGCGGAAGTTTCCTGTCTGCTCCCTCTGTGACGTGAGCCAGAATGGACTTTCTGATCTTTAAATCTCATGCATTTAAAATAGTTGCAGTTCTTAGACCGCCAGCACAGGCGGGGGACTGAAGGGCCAGAATGTGCTGCATAGCAGAGTGATTGCTGAGCATTTTCAAATGGCCTCTCTTGCTCCTCCAGGCAACCCTATGAGGTCTAAAGGAAAATCCCGAAAACCTCGGAGAGGTTGCGGAACACTCTGGGAAGTGGCTCTCTGGTCACCAGAGGTGTTTTAGACTCTAGAGTACACATCAGCCTTGACAGGCTAGCCAACGGCGGTTCTTGCGATGGCCCGACAGCAGCCCCCACAGCCGCAGTGGTGTGGCCTGTTCTCCCAGGCAGGCTGCCCCCCCCCCCCCAACCTGCTCTCGCACTTTCTTCAGGGGGGATACCTGGGCAGTCCACGGGGGCACTCCCTAGAAGACCTCACTCAGGGGACCCTTTCTTTCGTTTTCTAAAAAATATGTTTTTATTCATATTGTAGAGAGAGAGGAAGGGAGAGAGAAACAGAAACATCCATGTGAGAGAGAAACATCGGTTGGCTGCCTCCTGCACACCCCCTACTGGGGATCGAGCCTGCAACCCGGGCATGTGCCCTGACCGGGAATCAAACTGGGACCTCTCAGCCCATGGGAGGACGCTCAATCCACTGAGCCACACCAGCTGGGCGAGGTACCCTTTCTTAATGACACCTGTGTGTATGAATACCCCATTTAACTCAGGCAGCACAGGAAGCCCCCGGGGAGAAGACAGAGCATGGAGCAGGTTGCTTACATGTCATTAGTCACTGGAGTGTGCACGGAGTGTACCACACATCCTCATGTGATCAGTGGCACACACTGCAAGGGCACGGTTGAGCATACATATGACCATTCTCCTCGGCATGGCTGCTAGACACTGATGCGCCCCTTGCTTCCACGTTTTCACACCTGTGGTTCTCCCCACCCCAAGTACCACCCACCCTGGTCCCCTAGGCCCGCCATCCCACCCCACCTGCCACTCCTCAGACGCTGGCCTTCATATCTCTCCTCAGCGAGGCCTTCCTGGCCCTTCCTCCGCTGGATCCATTCACCCCACACATACTCCGGGAGCCCCGGTCTCCTTTTGTGACGTGTACTCATCACGGGGCTAAGCCTTGGCGTGGTCTGTGCTGGAGGAGGGGCCAGAGCCTAGGGAGAGCCCAAGAATTTCTCAGGTACATTGGCCGACATCTGTGTGTTTGCACAGAGCCAGGTTCCCGCCCTCGGGCAGCCGCACAGGTGTCCTGCCCCAGCTGTATCAGGCACAGACACCCCTGGTCATGCCGTCGTCATGGAGAGGACGGTATGGAGCTCAACGCGAGCGGCCTGCCCTCTCCGGCTCTGCCCGCTGATGCCAGCCAGGGCTAGAGGGACCTGTCTGGGTCTTCATCCTCCCCGATCCTGTCTGTCTGCACTGTGATAGAAAACGATTTCCCTAGATTCATTGTCAACATTGTTTCTAAAATGCCATGCATCTATTTTTATATGTTTTCCTTACAGTCCACCACCTGCTCCTCCCTGGGCCTTGGTTTCCCCATCTGTGCAATGAGAGTTGGAGAAGATAAAGCTCCAAGGTCCTTCCCAGGCTAATGTTCTGAACCTGTGAAACACCCCCTCTGTGGCATGTGGAGCCCAAGGAAAGATCCCCGTTCTGGGTGACTGTCATCTACGAGCCATGGAAGGCAGTTACACGAACACTATTGACTGTATGCCAAGACTCAGTTGTCCTACTTATCCGCCCCTCCCCTATCCAACCTGCTCCGGGTGGTGGAGCCTGCACCCCTCGGGCCTCGTGGAGGATCGCTGCTGCTGCAGAGATCTGATACGTGTGACTTGATGAAAGCCTGGCACGGGAAAGTTAACAGTGATTAGAATCTATTTGCCTTCACTTCATCTTATTACAGATGATACTTGTATATTAAGTTCATAATTCTCTGATTACCAAGGAGTTCAGCCGAGGTCCTGGGTCTCTTCAGTCCTCATTAGCCTTGCCCAGCTGAGCCCGTGCTGGACTGAAGTCTCCCCACAGCATGTCTCACTAGGCAGTGGAAGTGACCGTGATTCCTTCGGGAACCTGTCTCTGTTGCTGTCGACTGTTTGCATTCCGTGCGGACCGCGCAGACCTAGCTGACGCCAGGCCCCAGAAACTGTCTGCTGTCAGTCCCCACCCCCACTGCCACCTACTGAGAAATGACTGTGCATTAGCCAATAAATGGCCCCGTCCAGGGAATTGACATTTTCTCATGAAGCAGCATGCGGGAGGGGTTGTGCACACATTCCTGGGGCACATGGGATAGGTTCCAGGCTAATGGTTAGTTTTGGAAGTTACCCAAGCTTTGTAAGCCTCAACTTACTTATCTGTAAAATGGGAATAAGAAGAGTGCCCACTTCATAGGATAAAATGGATTTTAGCAGATAGGGAACACTCAATGTATGTTACTGTTAATATTAGTTAGTGTTTCTCTGTGAAATAATGGGATAGCATAGAGGCAACAGAAAGAATAACATTTATTTTACATATAAGGAAGTAAAGCTAGATGATGAGAAGCGACTTTATACTTTTTATCAACTTTTATGAAACGCTTACTGTGGGCTGGTCCCTCAACAGTCAAGAATCAATGTCTAACACCAGTCTGCCCTTCTCAAACAGTAAGTAGCCATAAACTGTGCCTGTGGGGTCAGGGAAGGCTTCCTAAGGGAAATGTCAGCTTAACTGGTCTTGATGAATCAATTGCATCCTTCACTACTGCACCTCAATCTCTAAAACCACACCCAATGTCACCTTCATTAAGCCCTCCTTATCCCCTTCTCCCTGCCTAATAATAGTTAATGAGTTTATCCTCCAGCCAATAACTGTACTTTGTCTGTACCAACATGTTTGCATACAATATGCACATAAAAAGTGGAGATTTCTGTCATCTTTGTCGGTGTTCTACATGGCGACCGTGTAGCCTGTTGTCTGGAACACACGCCCCCTACTGGGGATCGAGCCTACAACCCGGGGAATGTGCCCTGACTTGGGTAGTTCAGCAACTGCCGAAGGTCTCGCAGCTCCTGAGGTCCCGAGGCCAGAGCAGGGTTCACCCCGGCTGCGTCTGGCCCATGGTCTTCCCCTCGCTTCCTGTTGACAGGAACTCCTCTAAGCACCGTCTTTACATCCACTTACTGAACACCTGGCAACTCCGTGAGGCTGCGGAGACACTGAGCAGTTCAGTGATTTTTCCTATAATTACTCGTGGCCAGGATTTAACCCAAGTGGTCTGGCCCCAGACCCCTTGCTTCCAGCCCTTATATCATAACTCTCCAGGAGTGTTTGCTGAGCTGGACATTAGAATGGTCACCGAGTGCCGGGTACTTCACCTGTACGATCTCATTTAATTTTCCCAACAATTCTCTGATGCAGGTACTGTTCTGATGTTCATGTTACAAATGTACAAACTGAGGCCTAGCATTTTTACTTACTTTACCTAAGGGCTAATGGTAAGCAAGTGACTAGAGTTTAAACTCAAGCCTATTTCCAGAGGCTGAAATTTTATCTACTACTCCAATATTCTCTAAAATAGTACATGGAAATCCCCAGCAGTATGTGAGATTACTTATGTGTGCTTCATGGTGTGTATTGATAGTGGTGTATCTATTTTAATGTGTACTGCCCATGATATGACTAGAATTTTACCCGTGACTTTCTTGACGTAAATGCTTAGCATGAGGGTGGAGTAGACATTTACGAGCTAGAGTGTGTCCTTTGAGAAACTGCTAAGTGAATGATAACGCAGTTGGACCCTAGCTATGACAAATTGGTACATCGATGACTCTGGGAAGCACATATTACTCTCCCTCGCCTGCACAGGACAGTGAGAAAGAGACATGAGAACATTCCAAGTTGCAAAGCACCAGCAAAGGTATGAAGACAAGCAAATGCTCATCAGCTCCACTAGGCACTGTCTGGATTTGTCTGCCTGAAATTCGAACTTTCTTCTGTAGAAAACAGTTGTCTTCAGAGGTTTAGGACTACGACATTGTCTATTAATATTTATCTTTTAAAGTCATTGTGTCTCTATTACCCATCTGGATTTATAACAACTTGACAGTATTGGGGGTAAACACGCTCACAGATCCGGGCTCACTAGCAGCCCTCGAACACAGTGCTCAGGAGGACGCTCATGCGATTCACCTGTACATCCTACCAATTAGGTAGGGCAACAGCCTCCTTTTAGAAAGTTGTTTCTAACCAGCAAGGATGGTAATCTTGCATCTTTCTCTATTGGAAATCATGAAACTAATTGAACAATTCATTGAACCTAATGGCTTTAGAAAAATCAATAATTGCTTCCCATTATTGATATAGTAGAAGCACATGGAAGAAATTACCCAATACAGAAATAAGCCATTTAAAATAAATAATTCAACGGGCTGCCTGGCAATCTATTCAGACTTTGAACTTGAACGATTACATGGACTTTCTTAAATATAAATAATGAAAGAAATACACTCAGTGCTGCCAGGGTGTGGATGGAGCTACGACAGCAATGATGCCCATTCCTGGCCTTTACCCCACTCCTCCTGGGTAAATGTGTGGTCAGTAAGCAGTTTATTGGCTGTAAGGTGGGGGGAGGGGCAGCTCCTGAACACTGGCTTCCAATTAGTGTGATTAGCATTTTAGGCCAGAGCATGACAGTAATAATACGTTGGTAAAGATATCTAGCAATTTCCAAAGCACTTGCCCATCTAGCGATACCTAGCTACAAGCCAGGTAGATATTTTCCAAATGGGAACACGAAGGGCCAGCATGGGTTGACTTGTCCATAGTCACCGTGCTAGTCAATATAAGAATTTAAACCAGAGCACAGGTTTTTAAACATCTTGTCCATTGCTCATTTTACTATTATTCACTAGCTTTGACTTTTTTCTCCTCTTACATTTGAAATAATATGCAGAACTCTAGTCCCTGTTTTTCTCTAAGGGACCGACAGTAAAGGAAGTAACTGTCATTTGGTCAAGGTCACATAGCTCAAACCAGATGGGGCTTCTTTCTTCTGCTCCTCAGCCTTAGTGGGTCTCTTCCCAAGGCAAGGGGTTGAACACAGTCCCTGCTGAGACCCTGTGATGTTCTAAAGTTGAACACAGGGACTGAGGAGTACTGTCAGCCAGGTCCTTAGGGTGACCCCCTCCTCTGCTCTGGTTCCAAATCACCAGGGACATGCTTGTCACTGACAGAAACCTGGGTCATGAGTCTTGTTGTGAAGACAAAATTGCAGCAGGACTGTGTGAAGGGAGATGAGAATGGAATGAAATAGTCCTCTTCCCTGCTATTCTTTCTCCATTGTCTCCCCTTCTCAAAAGAGTCACGTCACAGGGCCACGTCCTAGAACAAGAGAAAAAAGAGAGCATCAGGGGGGTGGTCCAGG
Source organism: Molossus molossus (assembly GCF_014108415.1). NCBI lineage: Eukaryota > Metazoa > Chordata > Mammalia > Chiroptera > Molossidae > Molossus > Molossus molossus. The sequence goes on from NW_023425347.1 coordinate 61,136,801, forward strand.
ATGAGTCAGAGTTCAGGACACTCAAATATCCTTTCACTCATTTTTCTTGTTCACCATTGTGGCCCGTGTATACAAGATAATGCAAAACATGGCACACAGGGTGTACCAGGCACTGCTCTGAGTGGTTATGATAGAGTCATCTGATCCTCCCCATAACCTATGGTACCTTCTTTATTATAACCACTTCACAGGTGAGAAAATTGAGACATAGAGAGCGTGAGTGCCCATCTGGAGTACCCCAGTGGGGGAGAAGGATCCAATCAAACACAGGCCAAGAGGCTGGAGAACCCATGTTCTAAACTGTACTCTGGTCCTCAATGGGTGTGTCTGCTTCTTCAGATCCGGTCCAATCCTTGTGCACAGGCTCTGTGCCCAGCTCAGGGGGCTGCACCAGTGCCCCCCTTGCCTCTGGCTTCTGGTGGGGTTTGGCCAATGGAAAGCATCCGGAGGAAGACAGGTCGGGGCAGTGAGCCTCCTGGCTCCCTCCGTGCCAAGGTCATGGGTCCTCAGCCTGAGGCTGCAGCTCCCAGTGAAAAGCCCCCTCCTGTAGCTACAGCTCCACCTACAATTCTCCCCTGGCCCTTTCCCTGGACCCCGGGGCTTAATGGGCTCCCCAGTACAGTTAGTCTGGAGCACTTCACCATCCCTGCAGGCTCCCCTTACCCTGTCCACACCTGTACAAATAGTGTCCTCATTAAACTCCCTTCTGTTACTTCATTTGAGTGAACCACTGGTTCCATGCTGGAGCCCTGACAGATGCACCTGTCCTAGCAAACAAACAAATAATAGCCTTCATAAATATAAGTTGGAAAGGGGGGGGAAAAAAAAGAAGGGAGAAGGAGGGAGTGAGGGAGGGAGTGGAAAGACAGTCGGGGAGAGAGAATTAAAGGTCTCTGTTCAAGAAATTTAGAATGCTGGTTCATCTCACCTCACCTAGATTAGTCCTTTCCTTTTCTTACAAATAATAATGCTTCGGTTAGACCGCTCTAAGACATACTATGTCAGTTTTAGCATGTATATCATCACCCCCACTTAGCAGTTCACAAAACTGGTCTTCAAAGAGGTCATTTGTCTAAGTTCACATTGAAATTCTGACTCCAAATCCAGTTCATTTTCCAGCTGCCGTTTCTGAGCATCAGGTGTCCCCTCCCCGGCCGTGATCCAGACGGTCAGCAAGTGGAACTGCCTTGGAGGAGGAAGGGCTTTGGTCCTCACGGGGATTGGATGTGGAGTCTGTCACTTGATGGCTCTGCGCCCTGTTCTCTGGCTCCTGAGCACCGGCTCAACTTTCTCTTGGTGGGGGGACAGCTCCAGTGCTGGAGACGATCTTTGCTCTGTGTGGTTGGTCTTGGTCTCCCGAGGCGGCCAAGGACCAGTTTGACAGGCAGCACCTAGCAGTCAATCTGGAGAGGTACTGGTGCACTTTTTTGGTAGCCCGCTTTGCAAAAGGTCGCTCTCTTTTTTAAACTTAGATATTGATATTGGTACAGATGGGTGGCATTCAGAGGTATCACCATGATATCCCTGAGGACTCGGAAGGCCCCTCTGAGAAATGTTTATTTGAGAACAAAAAGGCCACAGGTTTCGTTTCCCGGGAGGTGCATTCATCCCGGCCCGGACGGTGCCTTCACAGCAGACTGGAGATACCCGCTATGAAGAAGCCACCGTTTTTCCTTGATAGGAGGAACATTTATTATCATGTCTGGGGACATTTAACCTTCGAAACAAGTGACCAAATGATGAACCATATTAGCAGCCGCTTGTGTGAACCAAGGTTCAAGGCATGAGGCTGAATGGACTGCGTTGGACTGAGCCAAGCGGTGGCTTCGTTCTCTGCAGACACTCGAAAGTCAGGAATGTTCTGACCAAAAGAGGAACAGCTGAACCGAGCAGGAAAAAGAGCACGTGCGGCCCCAACGGCACGTTCTCTCGTGTCTTCTCCACTCCACACGCTTCTTACCTGAGAGGCGCCGGGCTTGTTGCCTGTCTAGTGCACTGCATGCGGAGTACCACCTAGCATGGGGTCGCGGACCACCGAACAGTTATTGAGGGATTGACTGAGCAGCTAAATGAATGACTGGTTTGTAAAGTTCATACTTATATTTCGTTTAACCCTCAAACATTCCAGTGACATCATCAGAGGCAGAGATTTTCCTTCCTCCCACTTTATAGATGCAAAAACGGAGGCCCAGCCAGGTGCTGAATCTCACCCAAAGTCACACAGAGAATCTGGGGCAGAGCCAGGAGTAACAACTTGGTCTTTGAAGGACAAGACCAGTAGTCTTTCCATTTCCTTGACCTGGGCTCACCCTTCCCTTCGTTTTAGCCTTTGTGAGGGCTAACAAATTACACTGTGGAGTGCAGACGGCATTCAGGAACTGAAGGGACAAAAACAAACCTCTTTCCGAGTCAAAACCGTGAAATCCCCAAATGCAATGGAAGCATTGAATTCCCCGGTATAGAGATCAATGTGCTAGAAGAGAAGTGAATGACAGATATGAAATTAATGACATTTAAATTTATGCCGTTACAATAGAAAACAATTCTTCTGGAATGCCTTCCCGAGGCTTTGATACATAGTGGTAATTAAAAGAGCTTCTTTAAATCATTTATTATAATTATGTTTTAAATGATCCAGTCCTGAATGTAGTTGACTTTTTGCTGTTTACTGGTCGCTGGTGACATTTGGAATTGACTAGAAGTTTGCAATAATTGGACTACTTTTCACATACACAGAATGGAACTGCCTCCTGGAAGCGAATTGGGAAAGCATACCCAGTTCCCCATGGACCCCTCGCTTTCTACCCTATATCCACGATCCGATACACTCCCCAGGCAAAAAAAAAAAAAAAGAGTCAGCAATAGTTAAAGTAGGGGCTTAAGATCAGACACATTTTGCAATTTCCAAAAGCAAAAGATTTTATGAAAAAGTGGCGAACTGATTACATGCTTTGGTTGAGAGATTTCACCCTCTTCACGTCCAGGCTGACTTCGAGTGAAATGTGCAGAGTTGGCTAAAACCTTGTGCTGTGGGGTTGGGGTTATAAATTAAACCCCATGTGAGCCATTTCCCTCTCCATGGTTGTTATCTCTTATCTTTGCTGAGGTCCTGTGGCTTACAGGCAAATACACTGAGGCTCAGAGAAGTTGAGAGTTTTGACTGTAGCCACACAGCTCCGAGAGTTGGGGAGAGGTACCCTTTCTCCAGCAATGCCCCAAGGGCTGCTCTTAGAATTGTGTTTTACAAGCAACATCATAGTGTGACACTTGTAAAAGTGTACCCCCATCTGAACGGTGGGGTTCAGAGCAGTGGGTTGACTGACTTGCCCAAGGCCACACCTTAAGCAGTAAGGACGGGACTTTGATCCAGGCTCCTGAGTCCAACTCTAGAAATCTTTCGGTTAAAGCACAGCTTTTTGGCTTAAAGTCAAGCAAGAATATGTCCTGGGTTGTCAGGGGGCTGAGTGAAGGTCATGGTTGGGTCAGTGGGGATTCATTCCCTCCTGATATGGAGAAATGCTGAACTCTGGAGGTAACTTCCCAGACCCTCCCTGTTCATGTCCCTTCCCTGAGCATCCTCTTCCCAAAGTACTCCACTCTTCTTCACTCCCTCTGCTTTTCTTCCTCTTTGAACTCCAATCCACTTCTGGAAAAACTTGTGTTTTCTCTATATTACTATTTGGCAAGTGACTTGACCTTTCCGAGCTCCGAGCTTTGGGTTCTTCACAGTGAGGCAGTGTCTCTAAATTGCTCATATCTAACTTGAGAGTGGATCCCCTGATTTATGTATATGTGTGCCCTTAGCCCCCAACTTGACTCTTACACATAGTAAATAAACAACCGAATCGTACAAGGTTTTCGGGAGGGTTAGAGGAGAAAACCTGTGTAGCCGGCCTAGGCAGAGCTCAGCACAATGAGGTGCTTGATTCATGGTTTCCTCCGTGGAGAAGCCACGGCGGCCCTGCAGGATGCCAGGAGCTGGGACACATTGGCTGCAGCAATGCACTAAACAGCTCAGGATCCCTGACCTCTTGAGCCGTATGTCCCAGGAGGGCAACAGACAATAAATAACAAACACACTAACTCAGTCAAGTACATGGCACGTTAGCAGGTAGTAAATACTATTGAAAATGTCCTGAAGTAGAGCTGAGAAGTGGGTCAGGAAATGGGTTGGCGGGTGCAGGGTGCAATTTTAAATAGGGTGGGCTCGGGCAGCCTCGTGGGAAAAGAAACATTTGAGTTCAGTATCTAATTTCCTCACCTTCATTCTTTTCTCTCTCCCTTTCTTTCCCTTCCTCAGTCCAAGTTCTTCCCATACAGCTGTGGTCTCCCTGACAAGATTAGAACATAGTGGGGAACCTAGGTGCTTAGTCCTATCGTCCTGCCCGCCTGCACCTGATTTCCGGGGCCCAGGGCAAAAGGAAAACCAGTGCCCTTGTTCAGAGCCATTGCACATGTCTAGTGGGAGACCACAGAGCACTCAGCCAAGTGCAGGGCCTTCTGCACCGGTCACACACTCATGAAGTGGCTGTCCATGGCCTAGAGATCTGCCACGTCACGGTTGAAGCTGCTTTGGCTGGGGCCCAGTTCCTCCCCTGGGAGACCGGGAGGCAGCCTCGCCGCCTGCTGCCGACCTGCACCTTCCCGAATCCGGAGTCAGCCTCGTTTCTCACCGCCTTCCAAGGGCTGACCCCGGCCCCCCTCCTGCTGCCCTGAGAAGGCTAAACCCTCCCCCACAGTACAGATGGATTTTTAAAGCCAACAGCTGTCTTAGGAATCGGTAAGCCTTCCTGCACAGGGAGTTTATTTTCTCCACACTGAATGGCAAGGGAACTTAAGTAGGTGGAGGGCTGCAGGATTTCTCTTTTTCTGATAATCAAGAGTGCTCTCTCCATGGGTGCCATTTACCTGATAAATCGAATCGTGGCATTAGGTTTCCATGCTGATGAGCCCCGACCGCTGAGGCCGCTGCCCCTTCCTGACACGGGCGGTTTCTTCCTACCAGGCCCAGCCCAGCTCGAGGCTGAGCCGCTGATGAGCAGAGCTGCCCTAGAGGAGCACAGCACTTTACAGTGTGCCGTTACCACAGCCCCAGCCCGCTTCTCAGAGGCGGAGAGGCTGGCGTTCCAGAGAGACCCCGCGTCACTGCACTGGGGCGCTTCAGCCGGGTCTCTACTCCGATGCTGCCGTGCTTTCCGATACGGGCTCATTGCTACTTACTCCGCACTTGTGCCCATTTCCCCCGAGAGGACTCGGCGGCAGGGTTCTCATTCCAGGGGGCCCTTCCCATGAATGCCCTGAGCCTAGAGTCCTGTGAGGGGCCAGGGACTAGAGGTGCTGGAGTGCAGTCGGTCCCTTGCCGAGGCCCATAATGTTATGAAGGAGCAAAGCCCTGGCCAGTTTGGCTCAGCAGTTAGAACGTCAGCCCGCGGACCAGAGTCTTGGGTTCGATTCTGGCCAAGGGCAAGTACCTCGGTTGCAGTTCGGTCCCTGGCCCTGGTCGGGGTCATGTGAGAGACAGGCAGTCGATGTGTCTCTCTCACATTGATGTTTCTCTCTCTCTCTCTCCCCCTCTCCCTCCCTCCTGCTCTATCTGAAGATAAGTGAAAAAATATCCTCAGGTGATATCCTCAGAGGATATTTAAAAAAAAAAAAAGAAGAAGAAGAAGAAGAAGAAGAAGAAGAAGAAGCAAAGATGATCCTAAAGTGTATGCAGACCCCAGTCTAAGTAAACGAAAGGGACAGAAATAGGAAAAAAACAAAAAACCTATAAGAAGTGCACTTAAGATAAGTCATCCATCCAATCATTGATTTTTTTTTCTATTATGGTAACTATATATGACATAAAATTCATCACTTTCACCACTGTAAGTGCATGAGTCTCTGTTATTAATACGTCCACACTGTTGGCAATCATCAGCATCACCTGTCTCCAGAGCTGGGTCTTCTCGAAGGGGAACTGCTCCTCAAACAGCAGTTTCCTCACCATCTCCCCATTCAGACGTTTCATTGCGCTCACCTTTTAGCTATTGTGAACATCCCGGCTATGAACACACGATATGCAAGTATCTGTTCAAGCCTTGCTTTCCATTTCCATTCTTTTGGGTGTATCTTGGAATTGTTAGATCACTTAGCAATTCCCTGTTTAATTTTTTGAGAAACCACCGTACCATTTTCCATAAAGGCTGCAAACACCATTGTGCATTTTGACCAGCAGTGCACGGCAGTTCCAATTTTTCGACATCCTTGCCAATACATTATTTTCTTTTTCATTTGTGTTATAATAGCCACCCTAATGGGCGTGACATGATTATTTATTGACTCTTCTATTTATCTATCCATACGCCCATCATTCACCCATCCGTCTGCCAAGCTCCACTGGGAGCTGATTCTGACCCTGCGAATCAGAAAGAAGAAAGCCTCGTTCTTGTCCTCAAGGAGTCCGTCACCTCCTGTGAGAGGCAAAGGCTTTGCTCCTCAAAGCTCTCACCCCAGCCTGGCGTCTATGGGCCCTTCCATTGACCTTGGTTTCAAAGGTCTTTACGCCTCTTTTCAAAACTCCTCCTCTTCACCCCCTTCTGCTTAGAGTCATCTTCTCCTAGGCCTGCCCCCACGGCAGGAGCTTTGGGGGCTGCTGCTGGGGAGCCTAGGGCTTTGGAGCTGGAGCTCCACCACAGGTTTCCGTTTTGCTATCTCATAGATGTGACAGTATCCTGATAGGACAAGTCACTTAGCCTCTCTGAGCCCCTTGCTTTCTCTCTTTGCATCGTATGAAAGATTGAGTTAAGAGAGTCCCTTGCCTGTGGCCATCTGCCCTGACCACCTCAGCCGCTGACGTGTATTTCTGTGACACTCAGGATGCTGACTCACACCCAGGAGGTGCTTAATTTGAGAGGGAATCAGAATTCAATGGCTGGGGCCCAGAAGCAGCAGCAATGCACAGTAGATAAGACCAGGGACAGTGGCATCCATCAGAGCCAGGCTCATAGCTTAGCTCCCCACTGCCAGCCGGGTTACATCATGTAAGTTATTTAACCTTGCAATGCCTCTGCTTTTAAAAGTGGGAAAAATAATAGTGCCTTCTTTATAAGGTTCTTATATAAAACACTTAGAAAATAACAAATGTGTTGCCCTCACTGACGTCGTCCTCACGGTAATGTTGCAGAGGCAGATACAATGTAGGCATCTAATTCGTATTAACTCCCTGTCCTCTGCCAGCCAACATTCCGTTCTCTGTCTCCCCGAGGGCCATCGAAACATGGGCTTCTGGAGACCAGGAGTTTTTGTGAGGTAGGAGTATGGACAAGGCTTTTATATGTTCTTCTCTGTCATGCATGGGGCTTCCTTGTTCTCCCTGTCCCAACCCACCCCGATCCATATCCCCAACTCCCCCTTTCTGCCTGGACAGCTTTGGCTTAAGTCCTGCCCATCCCTTCTCCATCTCAGTGCTGAGAGAGGGGGCAGGCAGCAGGGACCAGTTGCTTGAGGTCCATCACCTGAAGCAGGGCCCATGTGTGACACCCTGCAAGCCCAGGGATCCTGCAAGGATTTGCCGATGGACGGCAGAAAAATATGCACAGCCCTCTGCCTCTGGGTGCCAGGTCTGGACCGTGTGCATTCTGTATCCAAATAGCGCTAAATACAGGACACGTCACATACCCGGCAGAACCAAACTTCATTCAGACCACACTTTATACAGGGACCCACATACCTGGTTTAGGCCATTAGAATTGCTGAATCTTAAGTTCTTCTCTGCATCTCTGACAAAATGTGGAGAAGTTATGCATTAGGTTCTTCACTGAAACCAATCTCTGCAACAAGAATATAGCATTCATGGGGAATGTTGATGGGAGCATCAATAGTGAAACAAGAGATAAAAGATGAATAATGTCGATGGAGCTTTGACTATGTCCAGCATGATGCCAGATGCTTTAAGTGTGCCATTTCATCTAAGTCTTATACCACAGGAAGGAAGTACTATGATTGACCCTGTTTTGCAGATGTGGAAGTTGAGGCATGAAGAGATTACATAATTTGTTCATGGTTAGAGGGGATTCTAGGATTTAAACCGGCAAGTAGACTCCCAGTACTGTGCAACCACTGGACTAGAGGTCCCCTTACACCAACTCTGATATAAGGCTCTAGTTTTTTCTTCTATGCAACTGTGGGTCCTTAGCCAGATAAGGCCAAGGGCATCTGGTCCAGGCTGCTGTCCCGCAGGTGAAGTCCAGTGTCTGCTGGCTGTCTGCTGGGTTCTTGTTCCACTGCTGAGCTGGCTGGAATGTACCTTCCTTATATCCGGGTGTCCGTTTCTACTTGTGGAGGTATTTCTCTGCAAGTGAATGCCGATTGCTTGAAGTCCTGATGATAAATGCAAATCTTTACCAATCATCTTTCTGAAGCTGTGGTGCCTTCCTCTTAGCTCCACAAGAAAGGAGGCCCCTGGTGAGAAGGATGTTGGCAGTGCTCCTGCAAGGACTGGAAACGTGACCTCAAGGACACAGCCCAGAAGACCACTCCATTTCCATTGTGCCTGCCTCCCACTCTCGCCTTGAGAAGGAGACTTGGCTGGTCCTGATTTACTTGAAGTTCTGCAAAGTGCCCAAAATCAGCTTTGTTTCTTGGGCTGAAAAATGACAGGGGTAGGGGAATTCTGTGTTAGGCTGAGTGTTCCGTGCCCTGTTCCCGGGCCTGCCTTCAGCTGTGGTAGAAGAGGTGTTCTAGTTTTCTCCTTCATGTAGGAAGTGCAACTCTTTGATTTTGGTTCATCTTGAAAATGGACTTCCCCCGTCAGGAAGAAACAGGTCCCTGGAAACTTGTTTATGCAGCACTGTTAAAGTTCCCACCATGTCCTTACACCCCGGCTACTCATCACAACATTTCAGGGGGTGTCCCCTTTAAAAGATTCCATGTCCAATACTGCATTTGCTAAGCTACGTAAGCTGGGCACCAAACCAAACTGAGCAGAATAAGCTTTTATTTTAATGCAAAAGAAAAAGGCCCACGCATATCTGTTCTAATAGGGTCTCTGCCCCACACCGAGGTCAGTTTGGAGTTCAGATCACCCCTTGTCAGTGAGGATTCTCCAAAGTGTCTTCCACAGGCCATTAACACCATCAGCTGCTCCACGAGAAAGGAAGGACCTGGTGGAAAAATGTTGGCAGTGCTCCTGCCAAGGCCTGGAAACGTGACTTCAAGGACATGGCCCGGAAGACCACTCTGTTTCTACTGAGCTTCATGCTCCCACCCCCAGCCTTGAGAATGACACCTGGCTGGTCCTGATTCACTTGTCCCTCTGGGCTGTGCCACCCCCAGGGGTTACTGAAAGGTGGTACTCAAGAGCTAAACGGAGCAGACATTGAGCATACTTTCCCCAGCCACACTCCATTAGAGAGAGGGGGAGAAGTATTGAGATTTTGACGGTCTCTGGAGAAGCAGGGCCACAGTTTTGTACACACGCGTACGTCTGACATGGCCCCAGCATTGTGGTGATGCAGACACAATCCCATCCATCACGGTCATGGTGCCATCCCCGCCTGGCCCTCCTGTGATGGCAGCGGCGTACAAAGTGCCATCGTAGCCAGTAGCAAGACGCGAAGGAGCAGGTGACAGGCAGGCTGGGTTCTCCAATGCACTCAGTACTGTCACTTAGCAGCACCTACCGGTGCTGTGGGTGTCAGCGAAGGTGTGTGAGCAGCTGTTGAGGTTCACCACGTTGACTGCAGTTAGGGAACTTCTCGATGAAACGGTTAGGCCTGCCTGACATTCATTCATTCATTCATTAATTCATTTATTTATTTATTTATTTATTTATTTATTTTTTCATCCTCACCCAAGGATATTTTTTCATTTTTTGTTCAGATAGAGTAGGAGAGGAAGAGAGGAAGAGAGAGAGGAAAACATCAATGTGAAAGAGACACATTGAGTATCTGCCACCCGCACGACCCAACCAGGGCCGGGGACAAACTGCAACCGAGGTACGTGCCCTTAGCAGGAATCGAACCCGGGTCTCTCTGGGCCACAGGTTGGCGCTCTAACCGCTGAGCCAACCCGGCCAGGGCCTGGCATTCTTTTAAAGAAAGCAGTGCCTAGGTGCTGGCGTGTCCCTCCCATCCCTCGGCTCACTGTGGGGCTGAGTCGGAAGCCGATGTCTGGGAATAGGGAGAACCTGCGGTGTCGGAGGCTCTGGAGCTGAATTCTGGAGGTGACCACGTCTGGCCGCTGCAGTGGTCTCTCACGTACCGGGCTCCCTGGTTCCTTGTTTCCCCCCTTCTTTCCCACCTGCAGCTGCCTTAGTGGTCTTTTCATCCATTCAGATTGAACTGTGCAGGTCATTCTTTAAAGCCTTCGGACGGTTCCTTTGGGGGAGACATGCTACCCATTTCCTCGGCATCCGGCTTCAGTCCCTGGGGGTGCTCGCCCCTCGCTGCCGGGGACCTCACACAGCAACCTGGTCCCATCGGAGGCAGTTGAGGGCAGTGACGGAGAGCATGGACTTGGCAGTCGGCCACCTGGGTTCAAGCCCTGCCTGTGTCACTTGGGAGTAATCTTGAGCAAGTTACTTAAATCTCCTGTGGCTCAGTTTCCCGCATTAGTAGAACGAGGATGATAAGAATAGAAGTTGGGGTTGTCATGAGGGTTCAATGAGCTCAATGTGTGTAACATGTTAAGTATATAAAGTGCTCAGAACAGAGGTGCCTTATGGTAAACACTCAGTGCTCATCAGCTGCGGTGAGAGATTCCCCTTCCTAAGACCCAAGACCCTCCGCTTTCCCCCAAAGGCCCCCTTCGTAGCGTGTGCTCCCTTAGTCCCCGTTTCCATCATGGAGACTCGGTTAGATTCCCAGGGCATCCAAGTTGTGGCCCGTGCCCCTTGGCACTGCCCATCCATTTCCTCTCCGTGACAGGCTCTTCCTCTCCCATACTGCTGAGTGCCTGGCACCCTTCCCTTCAACCTCCAGAATTCAGGCCTCTGGGTTCCAGGAGAGGGGCGGAGGGAGGCCTGGGGAGAGCAGGCCAGCCGGGCAGGGCTGCTCCCCTTCCTCCACCAGGGGGACTTTGCACTACTCTGCAGGGGGCTGCTGGGGCAGGGAGATCTTGCGATGGAGGTCAGATAAAGGAAGAGAAGAGATCTTTCCGGTGGAGAGGGGAGCCAGCAAGGTGACAGAAGATTGTAGTTTGTCACATGACTCCTTCTCATGAAGCCTCTGGTTTTTAATAAAATCACTGAACACACTAATTTGAGAGCTTCACTCTTGGTTTGATGCAGGGAGCTTGCAAAGGTTAAAAGGTGTTCTGCAGGCAGGAGAAGACAAGGGTCAGTAAGACCAGGCATTCTGCTTTGGGCACCGCTGTCTGGTGACCAAGGGCGTGGACTCCCAGGACCGCCTCTCTCCCTCCAACTCGCTCTTCCCTCCCCCCTTTCTCCTCCTTCCTCCCTCCCTCTCTCCCTCCCTTTCTCCTCCTTCCTCCCTCCCTCCCTTTCTTTTTTCTGTACCATCTTGATCTGTAGCAGCTCTTGTTCAGAGAGGAGCTTGGTGAACGGGATGATCCTACCTTTGAAGACAAGACTAAATCCGTACCACCACCCTGCTTGCCCACCCGTCCGCAGGAATGGCCCTTGCCCTGGTCTCTGATAGCTAGCTACAGATGTCCCTGGACTTCCCCTTCCCCTTTCCTTTTGACTGGGCTGGAGCAAGGACAGGCAGGGAGGCGCTCTGAGCTGAAGTCACAATGGAAAACCATTCCCGTTTTTCTGTTGTTGGATAGGAAATGCTTCTGGCTGAGACAGAATGAAGCCCACAATGTGTTTGCTTCAGTCATCTGTCAATTTAACAAAGTCACCGGCTTGGAATCAGAACAGGCCAATCAGCAGCCTTCCCAACAGCCCTGAGAGCAGTAGGCACAGAAAGGCCAAGAGGGTTTGCCCCACCCCTGACATATTTAGCCACGATCAGCTCACTGAGGGCACCACAAACCTGCAAGTACACGGGTTCAGATAAGGGACAGAGGTTTGCGGGGAGGGGGCCCTGCTTTCCCAGTGCAGGCTTTCCACTCTGCTGTCTTCTGTGGGTACAGGACGTTCCTGAGCGTGAGGGAAGTTTGTGTTGACTGAGCCAGCCTGGGAGAGGACTCTGCCTGCACACCCAGAGTCCTCTTCAGGGAGGGCGACATACTTTTTCTGGACTTGGGGTGTGGAGCATGAGAACAAGAGAGAGACCCCGAGACGTGAGCAGACGAGCACAGATAACAGCGTAATGCTGTGACACAGACGTGTGTTCAGAGACATACAACAGACACGTCAGAAAAAAATTAAAACCCACAGCTCCAACCCCACAACACCTGACATGTATGAGCGCCAGGAGCTGTTCTCAGTGACGTGCGAAAAGCACAGAGAACTGCAGGGACTTGCTCAGCGTCACACAGCTCAGGGGGAACTTAAAGGCACTGAATTAAATTCGGAAGGCCTGTGCGTTGAGCGAGAACTGATACCCATGGCAGACCAAGGAGCTTGCTTTTCCTCCTGTAGGCCCTGGGGAGCCGCTGGAGGCTTTTGGCGTGAGTGTGTGTGTGTGTGTGGGGGGGGGGGGTGACACCATCACAAGAATGCGTTAAGATGATCCCTCTGACAAGTCTGCCTTCAGTGTCCTAGAGAGAAAGGGGTTCTCTCAGGCAGAGAATTTGTGAGTTGGGAAGGGTAACTCACAGGCTGAGTCCCACAGGCTAATCCTACGTCAATGGCCTCAAACCCATCATTCTGCTTCCGTTTATCAAGGTCAGGTATGATGAGCCAGGGCTGGGCCTGTTCCTCGGCCCCTTCCCTTCCAGGGGAACCTTCCCTGCCTGGAGTCCCGTGAGCTCTCGCGTTCCCGCGGCTGGAGAGGCAAATATAAAAGGACACTGCAACGAGGTGTCGACGGCACACAGTGGGCAGGGCCCGGCGAACACGTGCAGAAACGCTTCCCAGGCTGTTCAGGGCGGGACCTAGGTTTCGCCCCCACACGCGCAGTCGAATCCATGGGTGTACCAAGTGGAGAGTTTGGGGGGACTCCCCGCCCAAGTCATGGGACCACACTTTGCTGGTTCAGCAGGCCTTTTAAGGGACTGGGGAGGACGGGGTAACACTTATGCCAAGTGTTTGCTATTCTTGGGCGACTAGAATAAGCCACGTGTGCCCTCTGCCGTGGGGTTCTTTCCCTTGCGGAGGCCGCAGCTTTTGGGGCTCGGTCGCGGCGCGAGGGCACAAGCTCGGTTCAGCGGGACTCGCCCGCTCTGTAGGAGGCACACGCGGGCTCTGGGCTCTGCAGCATGAACCCTCCTGCTCTGGCTGTCCCGCCTGCTCTTTGGAGACAGTGCTGATGAGAAGTGGTGACTGCCTGTGTCCTTGTGGTTCTAGACATTTTGCAAGTAAAGACCGATCTCGTTTTGGGAGACTTCCGGCCATTAAGACCCTACAGAGAAAGGTGGGCTAAGGAATTGTCACCTTGGCTGGAAATCCTTCCTTGGGCAAGTTGTGTATCCACTCACATTTGGTTTATTCTTCTATGTAATGAGAACAATAATTGTAATAACATAGGAATACAGAAGCATACATCTTAACATGTTATTCTATAACCACCTGGCCAGACTAATTGACACTCTTTTCCTTTTACATGTCACGCTGATGGATGCCCAGAGCATGCTGAATGCTCATGGCTGGGAGCTACTCTCCAGTGTATTCTCTCACCTGTGCTGCAGGTGACCACTACTGGCACTGACCACACTTCCTAAGAAGTTCCTGCTCTCTCTGTGCAAGAGGGAACACAGTGTACTGGCTAAGAGCCTGGATTCAGAACCCAGACGTTCTGGGCTCGAATCCCGCCTCTGTCACCTAAGAGCTGTGTGGCCTTGAGCAGATTTCTTAACTTCTCTGTGCTCAGTTCTCTCATGTGTAAAGTGAAGAAGTTAATCCTCTCTGTCCCACAGGGTTGCTGTGAGGCTTAAATGAGTCAGTACTTGAAAAGCACTAGGTAGTACTTGGTGTGTACTGAGTGTTCCGACGACTCTGTTTATGACAATGAGAGTCTGGCACATAGTGGGTTCTTATGCATCAGATCCATCTTTCCTTCTGAATCCAAGCTCAGTGTTTCTATAATTCGCTTCTCTGTCCTGAAGGGAAGTATGGGTCCAAAGATGTTGCGTATTTCAACTCCAGGCAATTGCATGGACTATACTGGCAGGATTCGGATCAATCACTCAACCCTTTTTCTGGCCTTCGGCAAACACGTCCCTAGCTTGTGGCATCACAGGACACTCTGGCCCCTTGACAAGGTGGAATTCCTCGGGGAGGCTGAATGGGAAGAGAGGGTGGCCGCAGTCAGGAATGAAGAGCTGAGGGAAGGTTGGGTGGGTGAAGGGCGGACTAGAAAATTGTCACGTCAGTATTAGCAGACAGGCTGATGAAGGCCTGTCACTCGCAGGTGCCTGTCACCCTTTTTCTCCATTCAAGGGAGATGGCAAATGCCAGTCGGGCCCTCTAAGCCGGGCCCAGCGGCGGTGTGGGTGTTGTGTGTGAGAGAGTACGTTGAGTGAGGCAGGGAGCTGCCCTGCTGTAAACACAGGATGAACTATAGATGTCTGAAACCTCTGTCGACAAACCATATGCACTAATAGAAGAGACAGGAAAGAAAGAATTGGTCGGAGCCTGAAAGAAATGAGAACACCGGAGAGGAGAAGGGTGAGAAGGAGGAAAATAGCTTATCTTTTCATACTGTGTGACAGGCATTCTGCTAAGCATTTGCGATTAGCTCATTTCGCCTCAATACAAACCTGTTAGGTAAGTATTGATGCCCCCATTTTACAGATGAGCAAACAGGCCTGGAGATCTCAACACCACACAAGCACCACGTGGCAATATTCAGATAAATGCTCAAGTCCATCTGACACCATGCCCTGGTCTTTCTCTTGCAATGCACTGCCTTCATAGGATTAAAAATAAAATGAAACAAAATAACAAAACCTCAGGGACATTTCCCTGTTGTTGTTGGCAGGATAGGGCAGTGGTTAAAAGCTAGGGTACCAGTCAGCAAGACCTGGGTTCGGTTGCACTTGGCTGCTTACCACCTCTCGCCTGTCCCAGGTTCTCTGAGCACTGATTTCTTCACCTGTGCGACGGAGCCTGCAGCACAGGAATGATGGGTAGAGAGGGTGGCAGTCGGTAGAGAATGGAGTTCCGTGTGCAGTGTTCATGCTTGCCCAGTGCACAGATATCCTTCCTCTTGGTCCTTGTCGTTTCCTTATTTCCGTCATTAATTTAGGGAATCAGCCTCGGGGTGCCAGTCTCGTCTGTGTTGTGTAACTCTGCGGTCCTGGAGGACTGTGAGCCAAAATGAGAACCAACAAGTTTTAGAGCCAGAGAAAATCTCAGAAAAGCCATTCAATGCCAACCCCACCTCCTACAGATGGGAGGAAACACATATCCAACACAGAGAAGACATTTGTCCAAAGTCACATAGAATAAGTCACACCTCTGATGTCATCACACCTATCATGCTTCTGGGTGTATGGAAAATAGTCTGTAAGAAATACTTGTTCATCGCATTCTGATTTCTTAGGATCCTCTCACCTCTGAGTAGCCCCTGAGGAGAACTGGCTGCAGGTCCTTCAGGAGGCCATGTGACTCTGGGACACGAGTTCGTGGCGGGTGGCCCATCTGCCTCTGGCTGATGGCTTTTCTTGAACCCCCAACCCTGCTTCAGTTTTCTCCGGAGGAAGACAGGAAATTAGTCACGCGGCCCCTGTGAACAGCGGAGCCGTTTTCATGGAAAACAGGGGCGAGTTTTCACTGTTGTGCTAATTTGTGGCATTTCATCAGCCAACAATGTAAATTAAATTAATTTAAAAGTATTGTACATGTTTAATTCCAACACTGGATCCACTCATTGGCCGTGGAAATTTCAGAATAATGGATAATAGTCATCTCTAATTTCTCAACATATGTTTTTTTCACTTACACAGCTGTGAAAAAAAAATTATATTTATATTTTTGTTGATGCATAATTTCCAGCCTGAAAACAGGATTCGTATTAGCATCAAACTGCCAACAGGTGCTAGAATTTTTTTCCTCTCTTTGCTAGTGAGCTGGAATAATCTCTTCTTTGGCAGGAAGTCAGTATTTTCTCACAGTCATTTTTGCATCCTTAAGAACGCCTTTAAAATTATTTTCTACTTGATGAAACACATCCTCTCTAGGCTTCGTTATTTCACCCTGGTGTTATCTGATTGAATACTTCAATCGAAAGAACTTGGGAGATTTGAGTCCTTCCTACTCATGACTGTGTAGAACTATGGCTGGGTGTGTTGATAACATTTTGAAGGTTTTTTTTGCTAAGAAATAACCATGACTTTAATGACCCAATTGCATTTTAAGCCTGAATACTATTTATTTTAATCGTTGATTCCAAAGTATCTTTTGGGAACAAGGTAGCCAAGCCTAACACAACTGATTATGACATTCCATTCACGATGACCAGTAAACATAGAATCCATGAATCCAGGAGACCTTGTCAGTTTCTTCAAAACTGCCCCCCTTCAATTCTCCTGGACTCTGACAGAGTTTAAGAATTCAAAGTAAAGTGCAGTGGGAGTTTGATAGGTATCCTGAAATCTAATCCTTTTCCTGTGTGTTCCTTCCCAGTTAGCATTGTATCATCCATCTTCATTTCCCCACACCCACCACAATCGTAGTTTTTTTAAAATGTTATTTATTGTTGAGAGTATTACAGATGTCCACCGTCCCCGCCTCCCTTTGTGAACCTCCACCCAGTCCCCACCCCACCACAAGCCTTCACCACACCATTGTCTGTGTCCATGGGCTATGCATATATGTATATATGTTCTTTGGTTTATCTCTTCCGGCCTCCCTCCCCCCTTCCCACTGAGATTCATCAGTCTGTTTTCTGCTTCCATGCTTCTGGACCTATTTTGTTCATCAGTTTATTTTTGTTCATTAGATTCCACATATAAGTGAGATGATGTGATATTTGTCTTTCTCTGACTGGCTTATTTCACTTAGCATAATAATATCCAGGTCCATCCATGCTGTCGCAAAGGATAAGAGATCCTTCTTTTCTACAGCTGCATAGTGTTCCATTGTGTAGATGTACCACAGCTGTTTTATCCGCTCATCTACTGATGGGCACTTGGGCTGTTTCCAGATCTTAACTATTGTCAACAACGCTGCTATAAACATAGGGGTGCATGTATTCTTTCTGATTGGTGTTTTGGGATTCTTAGGATAAATTCCCAGGAGTGGGCTCACTGGGTCAAGTGGCAGTTCCATTTTTAATTCTTTGAGGAAACTCCATACTGTTTTCCACTGTGGCTGCACCAATCCACATTCCCACCAACGGTGAACTAGGGTTTCCTTTTCTCCACATCCTCACCAGCACTTGTGGTTTGTTGATTTATTGATGGCAGCCATTCTGGCAAGTGTGACATGATGCCTCATTGTGCACCTCTCTGACGATTAGTGACAATGAGCATTTTTTCATATGTCTATTGGCCATATGTATGTCCTCTTTGGAGAAGTGACTCCTAGACTATTTTTAAAGGTCCTTTAACTGTGTTTTGTTTGTTTGTTTGTTTGTTTTTTGCTCCTTCCACCTCCCCAGTTACAGGTCCACTAATATGGTTGAGTACTTCTGTATAAAGATACATTTAATCTAGACTGTCTTGCTCAGTACACTAGAGTATCCCTTGCCCTGAGGATGAACTTAGAGTTTTTGAGATGTACACACAAATCCTTCATGCATGACCTGGTCCCCCTTTTCCAGTGTCATCCTCAGTTACTAACCTCTGGAAATCGACGTGGCTGCCATGTGGAGCTTCCTGAGGTTCCAGGGACACATATGTGATTCCACTCCAAGCTTCAATGACTTTGCTCCAGCCACCTCCTCTGCCTGGTTGCCCCAGGCTGCACTTGTCCACTGTCTTCTTTAAGACCCAGCTTGTGGGGCTTGCCCTAGCGAAACTGCCCTGTGTCATCACCAACACTGTCAGCAGCCTTATGCCGGTACAGCACACTGGAGATGGAGTGGCTTTCACACCATCTTTTTAATTCAAGAGAAGTACATCACAATTGTTAACAGCATGGGTTCCAGAGCCAGGTTTTCTGGGTTCACATCATACCTGCACCATGTACTAGCTGTGTGACATCAGATAAGTTATTCAAACTACCTTTTCTGCGCTTGATTTGCCTATTGAAAAATGAGGGAAATAATTATTCTTTCTTGATACAGTACTTGTGAGAATTAAATGAGACAATATATGTAAAATACTTAGAATAGTAGCTGGCAGGTAGTTAAGTTTCATACCAGTATAGCTTGGTTCTTATCTTTATAATTTTCTGTTTTTTGTTTTTTTTATCCTCACCCGAGGACATTTTTTTGTTTTTTGTTCAGATAGAGTGGGAGGGAGAGAGAGAGGAGGAGAGAGAGAAAGAGAAACATCGATGTGAAAGGGACACATCGAGTGGCTGCCACCCGTACCACCCAACCAGGGCCGGGGACAAACTACAACTGAGGTACATGCCCTTAGCGGGAACCGAACCTGGGTCTCTCTGGACCACACGCCGATGCTCTAACTGCTGAGCCAAACCGGCCAGGGCAATTTTCTGTATTTGTTTAGAGTCTACTTCGTCCATTAGACTGGGAGTTCCTTGAGGGCTGGGGTGCAGCTCCCTCTTCCTTGTACCTGGAGTGCCTGGTAGTGTGCCAGGCGTGTCAGGTTCTCAGGAGCAGATGTAGGTGAAAATAATGAATAAAACAATGTAGACAGACAATCTGGAAATTCAGCCAGCAAAGTTATACATTCCCCTCTTCAGTTATATAATGTAGTCATGATGTCCCTGACACTTCTTCTTATTATTATTCTTTTAAACTAAAAAATTCTCCTTTCATGATTGCTGGCGAAAACATGTGATGAGTGTTTTGAACATTTGCAGGAGGGTTGGAGTCCCACATCCACACTCTGGTGTCCTGCCTTGTTCTATTTCACTTCCCTTGCCATTGCCAAAATGCATATCCATTGATGGGGTTTCTAGCATTCATCGCATGCAGCCACCAGATGGATCTGAATAGTTTCTCTAACAGCCAATTTGCATTTGCACTCTGCTTCCAAAATGCCTTCCCAATATCGCTCCCATTCACCCTCCATGCACTCGGACAACTTCCACTCCATTCGAGAGGCCACACCTCTGATTTTGGAAATCATAGATCAATTTGGTACAACAGAGCTGTACCAAGTGAAAACAAGAACTCTGTGTGATTGCCAAATCATGACTTGCTCATATAGTTCAACCACTACCATATAATCTAACAAAATTTTTTATTAGAATCGTTTTTTTGCAAAGCGTCCCTAAGGTGGTGTTGCAAGACAGATTCTCCCCCGCCCCCTCACCGCTCCTAAATTTTTGTCTTTGGGTTGTGTTGCCTAGTGGGCGTGGTTCTTGAGCCAAGATCTTCTTGTTAAGGTTGTTATGCTTATCTGGGGCTCTGTTAGGTGCCATGAACTTAAATGAAGAGTAAGTAATAAATTCACAGAGGAAATTGGGTCAGCCTGTGATTAACATGCCGGCTGATGCAGGCGGGTGTACCGATGATGGAAACATGTGCTTGTATCACGATGAAATGCAGATTAGAGGCCCTGGAGCCAACCCAAGGATATCTGCCCAAAACGGTTTTATCTCTGTCAGCTTTGATCTGATGGAAACGGAGCATGCTTCAGTGCGACGGGAAAAAATGTGAGCTCCTAAAATAACCGAGAGGCACTTTCTTTTCCATTTAGATGCTATTAAAAACTCTCAGTTTTCCTTGTGGCATAGTAGAAAGGATACTGAACTATAATTTAGAGAACCTGCAGTCAAATCTTATCTCAGCCGCTACATCCTGCTGTGAAATCTCAGAGAGCCTTAGTTTCTGTATCTGTACAATGAGTGCGGTGGGCGAGGTGAATGGTTTCAATAGGCTTCCCCTTCATACAACAAATGACAAGTGATTTCACACACTCCCGTGGGCCGCCCCAGGGCTGTGCAGCTACCCCGTGCTCGCTGTAGCTCGGCACCTTGTCTCCTGCTCAGGTAAGCACACCAGCAAGCAGTGAGATTGGCATTTTAAGATAACGGTGAATCCTGGTTTAATTTATTTTAAAAATTAAAAATCAATTTGGAAGCTTGAGTACATCATTATTAATTTTTAAAAGGTGATTTGCTACATAATTCCCAAAAGGTGTGTCACAAAACTTGGAATTAACATTGCTTTGTGATGCTATCATGCTGTACCTGTGCGAGCTAATCCCGGAGCCTGCAGACAAAAGCCCAAGGCCTTGAGCCTCTGACATTTTGCAGTAAAATGACAAGGAACACCGTTTTGTCGGTAGTCCTCACTTTGGTGGGTGTTCTCGTTTTCCCTTGGGGAATTGCTAGTGGCAATCATAACTTCCTGATTCTCATATTAGCATGTTAAGGAGAGCTGTGTTTCTAAAATGAGGTCATAAAATCATCACTTGAAAACAATATGAAATATTTTCTAAGATTTGAAGATATGTAACACTTGACTGAAGCAGTAGTGAGTTATTTTGGGGGATGTCTCATTGTGGACTATTTATCTGCAGGGGGGGAAAAGTTTGTAGTATAGTGGCTATTAAAATTCTGAGTAATATAGGAAAGAGATTTAAGATAAAAGTGGCCAAAGTACCATGAAAGTTTAACATTAAACTTAAGTATGAAAGTGGCCGATACAGTTTTCATTTCCAACAGTACGGTGGCCTAGATGGCCTGAACAGCCTCACACTGTCAAACATCTGGGCAGAGTCAACTCTGCAGATGCGAGGCTGAGCTTCCTAGGACTGAAGGGAAACTTCGGGAACCCTACAACAAATAATGCCAAAAGTAAAGACCGGCACGTTGGAATGGTGGCAATAAAGAGGTGGGGAGGAGAGAAACTGTGCCGATACCAGTAATTTGGGGACATAGGTGTGAAGTCCACACGGGGGAAAGGGGCCAGGGAAAGAGGCCAGTCCGTAGGCCCTCTCAGGTTTAAACTGAGAAAACCCTCCTAAAGCCTGGCTTTATGTAAAATAGCAGATTAAGGAAACTCTACTTATCAGCATAGAAAGACAATTGTAAAGTTTGTACATCTTGTTTTGGGTTATGGATGGTGAAAAAATTTGCTTCAGAAATTAAGAACCATGGAGTTAGATTGGAGACTTCAATGCATACTGTCCCCTAGTATGAAAATCTAAAGCAAAAGCAAAACTGACCCTGGGGTACCTTGCAGAAGTAAATGGAAAACCTCTTGGGGGTACATCTTCAGCACAGGTTTCACAAGATTTCCATAAACAAATATGGTGATAAAACCAAAATCCAGAATTACAAAAACATGTAAGGAACCATACATACTACCATGAGTGAAAGTCATCAGGCACCAAAAAGAAAAAAAAAGATTAAATATCCAAGAACTTCTGGTAATATAAAGGGTGCATAGAGATCGTAAAAGGGGGAAATTTTGCCCTGGCCTGTGTTGCTCAGCAGTTAGAATGTCTAAAAGGTCTGAGCCGGCGGGAGATCACATCCACAACACAAGGCCAGTGTAGAGCAAAAGGCTTTATTGCATGCGCCTGGGTGCAGGTGAGCTGAGCCGAGAAGAGTTCAGCCTCAAATTAGGGTTGGGGTGTCGGTTATATACCCTACTTTTAGCTTCTGGCAGTTCCTGCTGATGTACTTTATCTGGCCCATTGTCCACCTTGCAGTAGGGCTGGTCTTGTGTCTCGTCCCTCCGGCATCTGCTGGGTTATCCATTGCCTTGCGGATAATCCAGATAAACCTTATCGTACTCAACAGAAGGCTGAGCAAAGGTCATACAAGCAACACAATTTCCACAGTTTCCGCCTTTTGCAAACTTTTACCCTTTAAAACATTACTAGCCCTTTCAGTGTCAACCTGCGGACCAAAGGGTCATGGGTTTGATTCCCAGTCAAGGCCAAGTCCTGAGTTGCAGGTTTGATCCCCAGTTGGGGTGCATGTGGGAGCTAATGAATTGATGTGGCTCTCTCTCTCTCTCTCCACCTGCCCACCATTCCTCCATGCCTTCTGTTCTCTTTAAAAAACAATGGGAAAAATATCCTCAGGTGAGGATTAACAAAACAAAAAAGGATGTTTAAATTAGTAAGATCATGTAATAGAATTAGAAATATAAAAACTAATGAGGACATATTTTAAAAAAAGGAAAATCTTTAGAATTATCTAATGAAATTACTACAAATAAAAGATGTCATTACAATAAACTTAATAAATAGTTTAAACAGTAGTGTGTTGTAGCATAGTTGAAAAAATAACTAGTTTGTTGGAGTACAGAAATACCTGCAAATCAAAGAGAAATAAAGAGGTAAAATCACAAAAAGAGAAAGAAATAGCTATGGAGAATAAGACAAAATGTTCCAACTTACAATTTAAATGGATTTTCAGGAGGTTAAGATAGAAAAGGAAAAAATGAGGTATAAAAATATTGCAAGAGTTAATAGTTCAAAAATTTTCAGAATAAATGAAACTACATGATTCCTGAGAGTTAGAACACATATAATATATAAAATATATAAATCTCTACTTAGATCCATTGTCACGTGAATATAAAATGATACAGCAATTCTGGAAAATAGTTGGGCAGTTTCTTATAAAACTAAACATACACTTACCATACAACATATCAAACACACTCCTGGGCGTTCATCCCCAGAGAAACGAAAACTTTGATCCACACAAAAACATGTATACAAATATTCATAACTGTTTTATTTTAATAACCAAAATCAGGAAAAAATACTCTTTATTAGTGGAATAGTTATACAAACTGTGGTACATTCATACCATGGAATATAAAAAAGATATGAACTATTGATGTACACAGTAATTCGAATGGATCTCAAGAACATTATACTGAATGAAAAAAATCAATTTCAAAAGGTCGCACATCATTTGATTTCATTTATATAGAACTCTTAGAAAGACAAAGTTATAGAGATGAGAGTGGATTAGTAGTTGCCAGGGATTAAAGGTAGTAGTGGGGTGGTAGTGGGGATGGGGATAAGTGGAGGAGGCAGGAAGAAAATCGTTGCAGTGAAGAATAGTTCAATATCTTGTTGAGGTGGTGATTATATGAATTCATTACATACAATAAAATGGCATAAACCGATGCATACACATTGCAACAATGTCAATTTTCTGGTTTTCATTTTGTACCACAGTTAAATAGATGTAGTTATTATAGGAAACTGGATAAAGGTTAAATAAAATCTCTCTATACTATTTTGCAACTTTTTGTGAACCTAGATCTATTTCCAAACAAAAGCTTAAATTATAGAGGAAAAACACTGCAGACTAAGAAAAGATGTAAAAAGTGACCCCAGAAAAAGTCAAATTATATATGAAGAAATGACAGAGTAATAGCAAACTTTAAAAAAATGTACTGATGGAAATCCAAAGTCTATAAAATAATATCTTTGGGATTCTGAGAAAAAAAAAAGTATCAATTTAGAATTTTATACCCAGCTAAATTATTATTTGAAGTATGGGTAAAAATGTATTTGCAGGCAAAGAGCTAAGAATGTTTACCAACAAATTTAAGCTGTATAATTGAAGACATATCTCTGAAAAAAGAAAAAAAAAATATATATATATAAACAAATTTCACTACTTACAAAGCTTGAGAAGTTTTTACTTTTGTAACTTTTTTCTCCATAGCTTTTTCATCTGTAAAGTGGGATAATAGCATCAGTACTGACCTTATAGGATTGTTATAAGAACATTTACATACATGCATGTAAATTAAAGCTGTCAGAGAGTAAGTGTTATTTATATTATCAACATCAAACAGAAAAACAGTCAATCCAAATATGTGGCAGCAGATTCTTATACACCTCTCAGTAATTGATAAAACAATTAATTTGCTGATCATTTGCCTGTTTATTTTCAGATTTATTCCTTGCCCTTGTCTTGCTCTATTTGTAACTGCCTGCTCTATTTGTAATATAGGAAACTATATTTCTAAGCTTTCTTGCCTACTGGCTTCTAGGGAAACACTGACAAAAAGAATACAGAGTGGGAAGAGGAAAGAACACAGTGTGTCTCCACATGACTCTAGCATGTCTCTTCCTTGGCTAAAGCTCCAACCACCACCCTTCCCTTCATGATCCCCATTCCTAGTGGGATTCCTGCTGATGTTCTAGCTTCCACTGATGCCCCCAGCTTCCGGACTCTGCTAACACTGCCTCCTCTCCTTGTTGCTTTAGAAATAGCTGTAAAAGTGGCTTCCTGTTTTCACTGATTTCTGGTTTGTTTCACTGTTCCCCATACTGCTTCTCAGCTCTTCCATAACTTGTATAACCAATTCCCTGGTCTAAATAACTAAAATGGTATCTTTTTTCTTGACTGGTACCTGAAAAATATAATCAGTAAGACAAAATACTAAGAATACAGAAAATGTCAGTACCCTATTAAGTAAGCTTGATCTAATAGACATTAAACATTAATAGTAGGGTGAATTCCAAATAAAGTTCCAAAAAGTGACCAACTCTAATGGTGTTTCACACTTTTATGAGTGAGGGGAACTGTCTGAAAATCATTCTTCCTAGGAGGGTGGATACTGTGGCAGTAAGTAGAGAGAGAATAATATGATAGCTTTTTGGTTTGCTATTACCCAATTTGATAAATTAGGACTCTTTCTTCTCCTAGATGATATCTCTATTGTGCACTTAGAGCTCATCCTAGAGCTCACCCCGAGACACACACATGCCAACTGACTTAAACGTATTTTTTACTCTCCAGAAATTCATAACCTATTTGGACAGACAGATATGTTTACAAATAGTTCTAATGCCTGACCAAGAGTGAGACGTTCTAAAAGAGGTAAAACCACAACTTTCAAGAGCATAGGAAGAGGGAGACTCCCATCTTGGAAGGCAACTATGTACTTACCCTTTCTGTGCATTGTAGGCTACACATGCTTCCCTAGCATTATTTAATTTGATTTTGAAGTGTAGAGGCAATTATTCTTATTATTTTACCATCAAATATTCTGAGATATGACCAGAAGGCAGGCTACTTAATGACTTAAAATAGACCAGTTTACCTGGCTCTTAGAGACGTCATTTTTTTTCAATGGATTCATTGAGTACTACTCTGAGCAAAACACTATGCAAAGGACTGTTGGGTGATGTAAGCTGATGGGTCACCACTGGTGACCACTCTCCTCTTATAATTTTGTGCTATTTCCATAACAATACACTGAAGAGCTCAGATTTTTCTTTTGCACTGAGTATACATGCCACTTCAGAAGGTGTATACATGGAGTTATGAGGGAAGAAGAGTGGTCCAACTAATCGCATCAATCAATTCTGCTCTGGAACTCAGTGGGGACACATGTTGTAGCCTGTTATAGCCAGATCACCAAGTCCAACCCTCATTGTTCAAATCAGGGCTTGAAACAAATCAAGGCTAATTTTCAGGCCCTATCATCTGGACTCTAGAAATTCTACTTAATGTTTACATTTACAAAAAAAGAGAATCTTTTAAAAAGAATCAGGGCATTTCAGAGCCACAGCAACATGTAAAATAATAACTGTAATAGATTAATAGATCTATTGGAAGCATTTGCATAATGCAATTAGAAACCATTAGAACCATCCTAGCTTCCAGATGCTGCTTCCTATGTGAGATACATACAAAATTACGTATCGATCGACACAGAAATAGAGTCTGCATTACTTTCTTGAATTGGCTCCTTCACCACAATGAGTTCTCATAAATTTGTATTTAAGTGACTCTTTTCAAAAGAGCAAATAGGTAATGATATCTTGACTTACTCTGCTTTAGAAAGTAGTACAAAACTGGAGTTGTCCAGGTTCCTTTGCTGATCAGGGATGCTTTTTGTTTGGGAATGATACTTAGAATTATAGTACCTCAAAGTTGAAATAAACCATAACTAAAATTGAGTTCAACTCTCATCTCCAATTGATACTACAATTTATATCACAAAACAAAAGGCCGTCTGAGTCAGGCAGGTAACTTATGGAAGTGGACCTAGCAAGCTGGAGAGTGCTTACCCTTTAAGAATTACTTTCTGTGGTGGAGGAGTTTAGGTCCCATCTTGATATATCTTCCAATTTTTTCAGAAGAAGCCAGAAAGCTGAATTTTATTTAAAAAAAAGTATCTGATTTGTTACAACTAATTCAAAAAAAAATTATTGTCTTCCATATGCCAAGCCTTGTCTTAATTCTGATGACAGAAAGATGAGTAAAGCTTGGTCACATCCTCAAGGAGCTCAGATTATTATAAAATAAAATATATAATAAAGAAAGTGAAGTCATTCTATAGGTTGTAACATAGAGTCAGGTAGAGAAAAACATAAGAATTTGAGTGATTTTTCCAAGTTGGGGGCAGGGTAGAATTTCTTCCGGGAAATAGCTTCCTGGAAAAGCTATACCTTTTGAATTATTGGTAAAAGAAGAAAAAGAAATAAAGGGATATTTACTTTTGTATGAGCAAAGGAATAGAGTTATAAATATCCATGGCATGTACAGCAAAAGATGACAGGGATGCAAGGTGGAGCTGAGGAAGGAGAAATAGGCAGTAGCCAGTTTGGGGATAGATTTATATTTCAAGGGAAGTAGTCTGTTCTCTGACCTGAGAGAATGAGACACATATAATGGTTGTAGCCAGCGTTGTTACTTTTTGTACTAGAATTAGTAGTAGTAGTAGTATTTCTTGAGAAAAATGCCATGATGGTGGCTAGGAATATAAATTAGGGATATTAAACTAGAGTCAGGAAACCAACTGAGAGAGAAAGAAAATTTGAACTCAGGTGATGACTGTGGAACAGAGTGAAGACAGGTTCAAATGACCAGTTGTACCTAAGAGACAAGGAGAGGCAGAAGTGAAATTAAGTGGAAAGTTGAGTACCAACAAAGTTAGAAAAGGAAGCAAGAGAAGTTCAGGAGGGGAGAAGAGCAGAAAAATGGTAGAGAAGGGGGTGATGATTTTATTAAAATGCCATCTTTGAACTTTACACCAGAATGTTTCCTTATAACTTGTATTCATGATCCTCCTTTTTGCTATTTTTTAATTAATTAATGTATTTATTTATTATTGTTTAAAGTATTATAGATGTCCCCCCCCCACTGACCCCCTCCTCCCCACTCTCACCCACATCCTGCTTTCCCCAATCTTTGTCTGTGTCCACTGGTTGTGCACAAGTTTTTTGGTTTATCTCTACCCACCCCTCTCACCTCCCATCCCTCTGAGGTTTGTCAGTCTGTTCCCTACTTGCATGACTCTGGATCTGTTTTGATTGACAGCTTATTTTGTTCATGATGTTTCATAAGTAAGTGAGATATCGTGTGATACTTGCCTTTCTCTGACTGGCTTATTTCACTCAGCACAATACCCTCCAGGTCCTTCCATGTCGTCTCAAAGGATAAGAGATATTTCTTTCTTACAGCTGCATAGTATTCCACAGTGTACATGTACCACAGCTTTTTTAATCCACTCATCTACTGATGGACACCTGGGCTTTTTCCAGATCTTAGTGATTATAAATAGTGCTGCTGCGAACATAGGGGTACATACATTCTTTCTGATTGGTGTTTCAGGCTTCTTAGGATTGCTTCTTCTGTGCAACATCATCTCTCTATTTTGTGTTGCATCTTCATCATCCCAACACTCCATCCGAAAACTTCTTGATTATGCGTGGCGGCGTAATTGGGCAGCATCAAGGTTGTTCATGAAACAGGTGTTCACCAGCTCAGGATGATGTCTTCTCTGTACCGGGGCCTGTAAGAGTACACCTGGAGAAGGAGCCACTGTCTAGTCAGGTGATCTAGGGCAAGTTTCTAAACTTCTCTTTGTCTAAGTTGCTTAACTGAAAAATAGGGATGATAATTACAGCCCTTATTTGAAAAAGATGTTTGTGAAATCTTAATGAGTTATTGCTGATACTGACTGCAGAGCACATAGAAAGTAATCAAGGACTGTCAACTTGTTGATATTATATTCAGTGAATCTAATTTAGATCCTAAACCAGTGTAGGCACTGAATTAGAAGTTTGAAGTGATCAATTCCCTTCTGAACTTAGGGAGGAGAGAGGGAAGCCCCAAGAAGATGCGTGGCTCCGTGTCAGACCATTCGGACGTCTGTGCTGAGGAAGTTACATGCTGATGAACATGCTCATTCATTACCTCGTTCAATTTTCAATCACTTATCTCCGTCTACTCATTGATTTGCTCATTCGGCAGACAGTTGTTGCAGGTCTACCATTTGCCAGAGTGGGCTACACATTAAGTGCCCACAGAACACATAGGCTTATTGGAAATATAAACAAATGAGTAAACATAATATAATATGGCAAGTGATACAGGGAGCTTCCCCTCCTTTCCCAAAACAAAGTCCCCAGCGAGCACAGAGGAGTGACTTGTTCCAGCAGAGGACAAACGTGATTTCAGCCGAGTCTGAAAAAGAGAAGAAATGTGTCCAGCAAAAAAGGGTAAAGTCTTTAAGAAAAGGTGACTTGTCTCTGCAAAACCACAGAGGTAACAAAAAGCAAAGTGGTTAAGAGGAACAGACAGCATGTAAAGTAGTTGGGAGAGGTGTTCAAGGAGAATGGAAGATACTTTTTAAAAAATTAATTAATTAATTTTAATTAATTTTTTAGAGAGAGAGGAAGGGAGAGATAGAAACAGTATGAGAGAAATATTGATCGGCTGCCTCCTGCACGTCCCCTATTGGGAACCGAGCCCACAACCCAAGCATGTGCCCTGACCGTCAATGGAACCCGGACCTCTCAGTCCATGGATGACACACAATCCACTGAGCCGCACCAGCTGGGCAAGGAAGGAGCATTTAAGTGATGGAACTAGAAACCCAAGAGCTTTGAATTCAATGCTAAGGAGATTGTGGGTGGCCAGGGAACCCTGGAGGTATTTCAGTGACACACTGAAACACGAAGTTTCAGAAGAAATTCTTGGTAGCACTGTGGATAATAAGGAGGGACAGGCTAGGGACAGTTCTTAGGTATCACTCTTCAGCTCCCCAAGAACCCTGGAAAGTGATTATTCACAGGGTATGTTTGTTGAGCCTATAAAACTGAAGGAATTTACTAACAGCTCCTCACTACCTTTCCTCCAAATCTTTAAAATTCAGTAAGTCTATATTAGAGTATGTCTTGAGATGTTAATGACTTCAACTAATTGTCAACACTGGCAATTATGGTGACGGATACCTTATCATTTCTCACAATAAGCAATGCTAATTAAAATTGATTGTGCTTGAGCTTTAACAGCAATTGTAGCCCCTCCCCCCCTTTTTTTGTTTAAAACATGAGTTTATTGTGCTGATTTGGTGAACTACACAAGGCAGGCTTATTATCCTGGTGTTTATTTCCCAGTTCTGCTTGTGAACCACATTAGCAACAGTTATAAAATGTCAGGGAAACAGTAGGATAACTGAATTTGTGGCATAAGAAAGATCCTAAATTTAATTGATTGATTGATTCATTCATTCATTCATTTATTCGACAGAGCCTGTTTTGGGCATCTGTTACGTGCCAGGAACTGTGCTAGGCTCAAGGGAAGAAAATGAATAAGCTATGACCTGAGGAATTTGTAGCCTACTGAGAAAGACAGACTCATTACAAGATAATTGCCTACAGTGTGTAAGTGCCATAGTTGCAGACGTGAGCTCTGCCTATCAGAGTGCACTTAGATCTCACAGAGAAGGTGACTTTTGGATGGAGGCTACAAAACATGAGCAGGGACTTCTTTATTTGACTTTTACCATTACTGTTTGTCTGGACCCAGTGAATTTGCAAGAGTTTATGAAGTGTCTCAAAAGAAGAGCACATGTAGTATCATAATGATAAAGTAGCCAGAGGATTCAGGAATCATCACCTGGAATGGCAAATGCATGAAATAGGTCAACACCTAAAGAAGTTAAAGGAACCAATCGCGTGTTCCAAGAAGGATGAGAAGATGGTGCTGATGTGCGGGCACCTGGAGGACAGTGGCAGGCTGTGGCTCTGCCTGTGCAGTGGCGATTACAGGGTACTCTGCCTGGAGGCCCCCTTTCGGGCTGAGGTGCTTGGAGTGTGGGCCAATGATGCTTATAGCTAACTCCCTGCATAGGCACTGCCCGTGGCACAAGGGAGTTGTTTTGCCCAAGGTTACGCCTCTGCCTTAACAAGTAGCATTTGTTCAATGGCTGGTTGATGGGGGAGGGGCACAATAACCCAACATCTTGCCTAGATTTGGGACAATTATGAAGAGTCATCCAAACCCCTGCAATTCTCTGTAGGACCCGCTAAGGCGATCACAGGTCGATGCCTCCCTCTGCCCAGTCCTACTGACCACATGTTCAGGGATCTTCAGGGAGCGGTCCACGGCAAGACTTCCGGCAGCGCCCTGGGTCTCAGGTCTGTTCGCTCAGGAGCCAGGCGGACGAGCATCCACTGTGTGTTCTACTTCGGGGATTCCCTAGTGATAGAGAGAAGGTCTCTGACCTCAAATGATTCACAGTTTTTTGGGAAGATAGAGCTTCTAAAGGCACTGCAGAGGCTTGGAAAACTCACCAGCCTGGGAAATACATGAACAGAAGAAGAAGGAGGAAGAGAAAAGAAAAAAAAGACTCCTGAGTTCACTGTCTAAAATGGTGCTCATCAGACATAGTTCGTGAATGTGAGGGTTCTTTCTGCATCCATAATGTTGTCATGACTATGGGGTTATTAGGGACCATGGTGTGGGGGGGGGGCAGAATCTCCCTCCTAAGACAACTGGTCATCTAGGCTTCATTTGCTTATTTAGAAGGACATGAAAAAATAAAAATAAAAAGCACTGGCCGGTTTGGCTCAGTAGTTAGAGCATCAGCCTGCGGTCCAGAGAGACCCGGGTTTGGTTCCCGCTAAGGGCGTGTACCTCGGTTGCAGTTTGTTCCCAGCCCTGGTTGGGTCATGTGGGTGGCAACCAGTCGATGTGTCCCTTTTACGGCGATGTTTCTCTCTCTCTCTTTTCTCCTCTCTCTCCTTCCCACTCTATCTGAACAAAAAAATGGAAAAATGTCCTCGGGTGAGGATAAAAAAAAAAGAAGGGCATGGATTTATGACCTCCCAAAGTAGCAAGATCCAACAGGTTTTCTAATTGAACGGCCTTTTTTTACATTTTGCTGAAACCTTTTCTCTACTTCTTTTCTCTGCAGTCATACAGACAAAATTGGCTCCTCTTTTATACAAGGGCCTTTTATTTGTAAACAACAACAAAAAAGATTTATACATTAAAATTATTTTTAAAAATTTTTTTGGGAATGTGAACATTTACTAGGTATTTGTTGGTATTAAGAAATTTTTAAGGTATAATAATAGTTCATACTTAAGTTTAAAGTATTTTTATATTTTAGACATGCATGCTGAAATATTTAGGGGTTAAATAATATGATATGTAGGGTTTACGTCTAAATAATATGAAGGGGGATTAATGGGTGGGGATATAGATGAAACAAGATTGGCCATGAGTCGGTCATTGCTGAAGCTGAATAATGAGGGTTCATTGCACTTTTCTGGTACTTATTATAAATGCTTGAAATGGTCCAAAATAATAACATTTTACTGTATTTTTACCTTATTAAACTAATACATGCATATCATTGAAAAGAATCTTAGGGACAGAAAGGCTTATAATGAAAAGCAGCAGCAGCCCCCGCCTACTTCTTTTCACAGGTGTCTCTCTGCAGGTTTCCTTCATGTGTCTGAACTGACTGCTCATCAAGTTTGTAGTCATTCTCTTTATATCGTCTGTGGACCCCTATGGTGACCAGTGAGGATCTGTCCATTTTATAACCCCCTCCTCCCAGTACATAGTCTCGGTTCCTTCTCAGGTCTCCTTTGCGTCTCCCAACACACTTCACACTCACCTCTGTCCTGCCACTCGGAGCCAGTCCCTCCTCACCCCCAGTTGGTGAGACAATCCATTACTGAGCTTTCCCATCCACCCTCCTTCTCCCCTCCGTTCCTAGTCGGTAGCATCTGTTTTTTGCCTTGCAACCATGACTAAGTCTTCAGTTAATTATTGATAGTTTTATTCCAGAACTTAAAAATGAATCATGGAACTTGAATGATAATCACTACATAATAGAGTTCACAGCAGAACCAAATATTATACCCAGATGAGGACTCCTCTTCAGATACTATGTCTCAGTTCTTGCATCACTCAGAGAAGACAGATCTCAGCATCAAATTTAAATGAAATTGCTTTTTACACTCAACCAGTTGCCTTGTCTTCAGTACCAGCATCTCCCAAGTTCTAGATGATATGATTCAGTTCTTTAAATCCCATCACCACCTCCACTTCTACCGCCACGTGATTTCCTGGTGACTGCCTTCCTTGGGCCTGAGTCCTGAGTCCATCTGGACTGTTCTAACAGTTATTGTCCCTTGACTTTCTTGGATAGGGTATTCTGTTGTATGGGTCTCATGGCATTCTCGTTCTCGGTTTATTACCTTGTTTTGCAGGATAGCTTCCTAAGAAAGACAGGTGAACTTTCTGTTTTAAGTCTTCCCTTCTTTTTAATTAGCTAGGAAATAATTTAGGTTAAGACTCATTGTCCTTCAAAACAGGTTGCTTTATTCTTAATCTTATTTTCTTTCTCTACTATAGATTTTGTTTTTCTTATTGTTTGTTTCATTGGCTATCACATATTTAATTTCCAAAAGTTTGTTCTTATGTTTACCCTTTAAAAAAAACAAAAACAAAGTGCATCTTTTTGTGATTACAATACCTTCTTGAATGTTTTAAAGGACATTAATGAGATTTCATTTTCATTCTCTTCTGGTGACTGAATATTTCTGTGCCTCTATATCATGACCTTTCTCTTCACTGTTACTGACATTCCTAAGTAACTGATCATCTTGGTTGTTTATTCCTGTTTCAGAATGAGACCTCACAAAGCCAAGTGAGGGCTCTGAGGAGGTGGATGGGGCTGGCAGGTGTTGCTTGGATCAGGGGGGCAGACACCTGCCTGCTGGCTGGTTAGGGTATTGGAGGTGTAGGGCTGACTGCTTTTTCTATAAGCTTCTAATTAACCTCCCTGTTTTTATCCTTACATCTCACTCTGTATCTTCCGTAACATGTTTACAAATGTGGAAACTCTTGGGAATCAGTAGTGAAGAAGGGCTCTCTTCATTCATTAGTAATCAGTCTACATTCTCAGTTTTTCAGAGACCTTTTGAAATCTCTCATCTATGAATGGTTTCCTTTTCTGTGTTTGGCATAGTTATGGGTTTAAACTCTTTATTTCTTCACCATGTTGTATTCCTTCCACCTTGAACCAGATGCCTCTCTTTTTATTTTAATAAATACCCCCCGAGTTGCTCCATTTACCTTTCCTAATATCCTCATTGGTCACTGAAGAAATCTACAGACAAGATGGTTATGGGTTGAAGCATGTTCCCCAAACAAGACATGTTGAAGTTCTTATCCCTGACATTTTTAGGTATTGTAATACCTTACTTCTAGTGTGACCTTATTTGGAAGTAGGGTTGTTACAGATGTAACTAGTTAAAATGAGGTCTTACTGGAGCAGGGTAGTTCCTTAATCCAACATGACTACTGTCCTTATGAGGAGACAGCCATCTGAAGACAGACACAAAGAATGCAGGGGGTGACAGGCAGAGACTGGAGCTAGGTGACTGCAATCCGAAGAACACCAAGAGTTGGCCACAAACCACAGAAGCACCAGAAGTCAAGGAAGGATTCTCTCTTATAAGATCCAGACAGAGCATAGTGCTGCCAGCATCTTGATTTTGAACTTCTGGCATTCAGAATTTGAGACAATAAATGTCTATTAAACTATGCAGTACTTTATCATGGCAGCTTCCCCAAACTAATGCAAATAAAAATGACAACAATGAAGAAATTGATAATCATTCAACTTAGAGATATAGAAGTAACCTGCAGAAATATGCCTACCCCCCAAATAAGAGTCACCTCTGGGAAGTGGGACTGGGGGTAGAAAGCAGGCACAGCATTGTTGCTCTCATTATAAGCCTTTCAGGACTTAAAAGAGGGAGATAAGCCCTGGCCGGTGTGATTCAGTTGGTCAGAGTGTCCTACCATACACCGAAATGTTGCGGGTTCAATCCCAGTAAGGGCACGTACCCAGGTGGTAGGTTCAATCCCTGCTTGGGGCGTGTATGGGAACAACCAATCAATGTTTCTCTCTCACATCGAGGTTTCTCTCTGTGTCTCCTTCCCTCTTCTTCTCTCTCTCTCTAAAATCAGTAAAAGTATGTCTTCAGGTAAAAATTAAAAGGAAAAAAATATATGCTGGTGTGGCTCAGTGGATTAAGTGTCGTCCCATGGACTGAGAGGTCACTGGTTTGATTCCCAGTCAGGGCACATGCCTGGGTTTGGGGTTGATGCCCAGTAGAAGGCATGCAGGAGGCAGCTGATCAGTGTTTCTATCTCTTTCTCTCTCCCTTCCTCTCTCTCTAATCAATAAAAACATATTTTTAAAAAAATTAAAGAAAAAAATGATGGAGATAATCCCCAGCCCAGTGTAACCACGAGTCCTCAGAAGTGGACGAGGGGGTATACGATGAGTCAGAGAAAGAGAGATGATGTCAGGAGTGGGTCACGGGAGGGATGGAGTGAGGTGCTGGGAGGACTCACCCACAGTCACTAGCTCTGAAGAGAGAGGGAGGGGGACACAAGCCAAGAACTGTGGGTGGCCCCTGGATGCTGGAAAAGGCAAGGAAACGGATTCTCCCTGGAGCCTTCAGAAAGGATGGAGCCCTCCCAACCCCTTGATGTTAGCCCGTGACACCGGTGTCAGACTTTCAACCTACAGAACTGAGATGATAATTTCGCAGTGTTTTAGGCCCCTAAGTTTGTGATCATTATTTACAACAGCTATAGGAAGCTTTAGGAAACTAATACACCATTCCTCCAGAAGTGCAGGCTGAGGGCTGAGCACGGCACCCCAGCTGGGAACTAGCCAGTGCTGGGTACCCTGGAAGTCTTCTCTGTTGCGTCCGGGATCTTAGTCTAATTACACAGCCGACATTTGTTTTTGTAGCTGCTGCTGGGTGCCATTTTCTCACTCTGATCTTGCAGAAAATGAAAGCCCGTATGTACACGAAGGGATGAGATTTGCCACACTTCCATTTCCATCATGGCACACTGGCTCCGGGCATAGACCTGGAGTCAGGGAGAGCTGGTCCTGATCCCCACTCAGCTACGTACTAGTTGCATAACCGTGAAGGAGCCCATTTGCCTCTCGCAGCTTCCGTTTCTCTATCAGTAAATTAAGACCAGTGACAGTACCAACATCACGGTATCATGTGTTGTCTAAGTGAGATGAGGTGTTTAAAGCACTTAGCCCAGCACCCGGCCCATGGTCAGTACACAGTTCATCGTTCCTTAAACTTGGAAAGTGAAGGAGTGGGCTGATGTTGGGTTCACCCCAGAAACGGTTTCCTGTCACTATTCCCAAAAGCTTAGACTGAAAAGTATCTGACTGCCCCACTTTGTTTTGTATATATTGTAATATATATGGTATCCTGGAATACTAAACCGGTGTGTGTGTGTATGTGTGTGTGTGAGTGCGCGCACGCGTGCGTGTGTGTGTGTGCACTGAACCTAAAAGTATTCACAAGTGCTGTTAGAATAATAGAAGATGAAGTTTAAATAATCAAAACACACACTTCAACATTAATTCTGTTGCCAGTGTACAGTAACTACTACTCTTTTCTTCCTCACCCATCTTCATGGCCCTGTACTGCAGTCTGTCAACAGTGCTCTCGGGATGGCTAAGGACAAAGTGTCTGCCCTGAGTTTCCACCTGACCCCTTGCAAAGCCCTGTTCCAAAGGCTGTGTCCATTCAGCAGATGCCTTTAGCTGTCAGCTGCCTACTCATTCTGAAAACAAGACCCACTGACCACCTGCAGAACCTATTCTGATGTCAAGACTTGGGGAGGATTCTCTACCTCATCCTCACCAACTTGTCTTCCACCTCGTTCTCCTTAAAAGAATGCCTACATGTAAGAGAACCGGCTATGGCGCCTCTTTCAGATCACACCCACTCTCTAAACCTAACTTGGCCACTTGAAAGCTGTTTGTCTTTGGCCAAGTTGCTTAACTTCTCTGTGTGCCTGGTCTTCCTCTCTAAAATGAAGGGGATACTTGACTCGCAGATGTGACACATGAGAAGCACCAAGCAAAATGCCTGGCATTGTAAGGCTGAATGATAGTAATAGTAGTAACAACATCTCTTTCATTGCTTCTGTTTTCTCTCCGAAGATCCCCTCCTGCTTCCCTTCAGCCCTCTTTTCCCAGCCTGTCCCCTTGGGTCCCAGCTCTAGGGACATTCCGCTGCTGTGCTGAGTTATGACCCTTAGGATAACTGTGTAGCTGGACCCCAGAGTTCCTGTTTCATTAGTTTCTGATTCAAGCAAAGAATGTATTTTAATATGGCATCATTGAATAAAAGTCTAACCTGCCCCCTACCTGGCAGAGATAGTGGGAGCTTATTAAGATAATGTCTTTCCAGTACTTACAGCCCCTTGAAAGACATTCACTAAACAAACAGTGGTGTTTGATTTGGGCATTGTTTGTTGTAGGTCTTAATGCACACTCTCTGGATTATATTAATGGGTCCTCTGCAGCTTCTCACAATGCGGGCCCTTGTTAAATGCTGCTAAGTGCGGAACAGTGGTGAGCCTTACCCATGCCCTCCTCCCACTCTCTATTTCTGTCTACTAGACCTGGGTTCCCCCTCCTCCTTCCAGGACCCCAGTCCCCTGGTTTTCAACCTTGAGTGTACTCTAGACTCACTTGGGGAGCTTTTGAAGACTCTGGGTAAACAGACCACACCCCAGACCTATTAAATAAAAGTCTCTGGAAGTGAGGCCAAGGCATTTGTGTTTTCTAATGTGTCCTAGATGGCTCCAGTGTGTAGCCAAGCCTGACTCCTACACATCCAACCAGACCCCATCAAATGGTACATGGGAACAGAAAAGTGGTGTTTCACCTTTTATTTCCACTCACCTGAGTTCCTCAAGGACCAGTGTGATCTCTTATTGTTCTTCTCTCCCAGTGAAGAATGGTACCTGTCAAAGAATGAACACTCAATACTTTTTTTTTTCTCTTTTGGCTGAAAGCATGCCCTACCCAGCCTCTGGAAGAATTTCCTCATGCCTCTGGTTTCTGTAACAGTTCATATGAATATCTCTTCTTAATTCTACTTTCTATCCAGTTGGTTGTTCAGATTCTCTCAGATAAACCACTGTACCATTTAAGAGTCATTTTTATTGCACCGTCTAGCAGGGAAGATGGATCATTACTGTGTCATATGAAGACTGCTGTCACCCAGGGGTGCACCAGGTACTTCCGTCCAGAAAAAGACCTGAGGTGCAGTGACGGGGAGCAGAAGGCACAGCCTTCCAATCACAGGGGTTCAGGCTCAACTCTCCACTCCACCGCGAGCCTGTGGGTACATTGCTCCACCTCACTGGTCTCTCAGTGAAAGGCGGGAAATGATGCCTACTTCTCTGGTGGTGAGGGTCACCGAAGGACGTGATGTGGGAAAAGAAACATGGTGACTGTCTTAGCTCCGGCCACCACAGCAAAATACCACAGAGAGGGTGGCTTAAATAACACATTTAACAATATTATTTTCTTTATTGATTTTAGAGAGAGAGGAAAGGAGAAGGAGAGAGAGCTTGAAACATCGATGAGAGAGAACATCGGTTGGCCGCCTCCTGCATGCCTCCCACTGGGGATCGGGCCCGCAGCCTGGGCATGTGCCCTGACCAGGAATCAAACTGGTGACCTCTTGGTGCATGGGTCAACGCTCAATTGCTAAGCCACACCAGCTAGGCAAAGCACAATTTTTTTTCTCACAGTTCTGGAAGCTGGAAGTCCAATATTAGGGTACCAGCATGGTTGGATTCTGCTTTGAGCCCTCTTACTGCCTTACAAATGGCCACCTTTGTCCTCACATGGAAGAGAGAGAGGAAGAATAAGTTCTCTGGTGTCTCTTCTGAAAAGCCACTAACCTATCCTACCAGGGCCCCACCCTTATTTAAGTTGATCTCCTTATAGTCCCTGTCCCCAAATATAGTCACACTGAGGCTAGGGCTTCAACATGTAAATTTTGAGCAATATTATTAAACTCATATTGAAAATAATATGAATTCAGCAATATTAGTATTCTCTCTCTCTCTCCCTGTATCTCTCAGTTTCCCTTGAGAGAATCAGAAAAGCATCAGGGAAGAGAAGTCACAATTAGATCTTGCAGGTTGAGAAGGAATGTCCTAGGTGACAAAGGTTTTCCAAGCAGAGGAAAGAGCAATCTCAAGTCTGTTCAAAGACATGACATATTTTGAGACCAGTGAAAACTTCACCAGTTTTCACCAGAACTTGGAGTTGGCAAGAGAAAGGTTCATTGGAGCAAATGCAAGAAACATAGTTTGGGGGCAAATCATGCATAGTCAAGGCCACCAAGCTGAGGACTTTAGATTTTCCTCTTGGAATCAAGGATCACTCACTAGTAGTTCTAATGCTCTGATACCTCTTCTTTTCCCAGATCACTGGTTGAATTCTTGACGGCAAGATCTTACCAAATGTTTCTTTGCAGTCTACCCCTGAGCCTAGGACAATGCCATAAAACTGTAGCAAGAATTAATTGCTCCATGACCTTGGCATATAAGAGCTGTCATGTGCATTTTTTTCAGTTGTTCAATTTGAGTTCCCCTAGCTGTAGCCTCCTTCCTCCACACTGGCAGAGAATCTGTCATTACTCTTTTGAGGCTTCATCACCCCCGTCTGCTCCCTGACTGTCCAAGAACCCTGGGTCTTACATGCTGCAAACACAAGGTCTTCTCTTTACAAGTGGGAAGAACGCAGCTGTCTGCTCACTGCAGCAGGTTTTCGTCGTTGCCTGTGGGTGGTCATCAGCCTGGGGACAGCTCTCCTTCATGGTCTGTCTGCAGTACTCCTCCATGTACAGTGATGTCTCCCTGGCCTGGCTGCTGCTGGCGTGGTTCCCAGCACATGCTCCTCAAATGCTCGGTTCCACCCAGGAAGCCCTGGCTCCGGGCCTCAGCCTTTGGTCTTTACTCCTTACATTTTCTAAACCCATATTCTCCACTTCTGGGTGTGGTTCTGCTCCTGCCTTGGCTGTCTGTCCCTTTCAGCTCCCAATTTCTCCCTTTCTCCTTTTGAGACTTGGGATATTTTTGTTCATAATCTTCAAAACATAAAACTTTTCTTCTCTCCTGCACTTGGGTAATCTGAATTGATTGCATTGATGGGCCTGACCTCTGAAACACAAATACCTATTTAAAATAAAAGGCTGATTATTATATAATGAACTATATTCAGTTTACTAAATAGTTAACTTAAATGTAAATATATGTATGTATTTATGCTGAATAGATGTATAATTTATGCTGATGATAATTACAAATAATACAAAGGCATAATAACTCCACTGAAGCTCTGGTATTCATTACCAATGCTCCATTTCACGGCTGCTCAACAGCCACACTGACAACTGACATGCCCCAGGAGCTGTGCTGGGCTCTGAGGACGTCGAGATGGCTGTGGTATTATCCTTGTCCCTAAAGGGATTAGAGTTTAGTGGGGAAGTAAAACAAATATACGGTAATAGTTTATGTACTGGGGACACCCTTATTAAGGAATGATTAGGCTGACACTTTTTTATTCTGACTCTACAGAGCTTTCTTATTTGCTGTGCTATTTCTGTGTTAGCCTTGTGTTCATCTTCTCCATATCTAGAACCCACAGTGGTTCTTATTTCCCTTGCCACTTCCTGGTGGGGTATGACTATATATGCCGTTGAAACAAAAGAACTCTCAAATCCCGGATGGGGGGATTGACATACCAAAGGTTTGCTTTTCTCACTCATATGAAGCCCAATGTCATTAGGGAACATAGGCTGTGGTCACTTGGAGACCCAGGATCTCTGGGTTCCTTCTTCTTATTGAGAGGTGGCTTCACCATCTCAACATGTGGTGCAAAGGAAGAGTATATCAGCTTTCAACAACTGCTACCCAGAAGTGACACATACCATTTTTGCTCATAGGCCATTAGTCAAAACTTGTAACAGGGATCCAAACTAACTATAAGAAAGGCTGGAAGACATAGAGGTGTCTATGGGTTCTTTTGGTGGTGGTTACTGTCGTCGCCACTAGAGTGGTGATTTTAGAGCATGCGCTTTGAAGAATTTGAATGCTCACTTGGTTAGTTACTTTTAGAGTCTCTAAGGGGAAGGCAAAATAAATAGCATCCCTCTTTCTTGCTGAGTTCTGAACCTATTTTTTATTTTAAAGACTGAAGATGAAGGCCAAAGAATCATCTGTATTAATGATTGAGGACAGGTTGTAGGCTGTAGATTTATTAGCCAAGTGGTCTTGTTGATGGGATTCCAGAATCAGGCTGACTCTTGGACCAGGTAAGACTGACGGCGTGGAGAACTCATGTCTTCTGCAACACCACGGGCTCCCAGGAGAGGAGGACAAAAAGTAAGGCTGAGCATCCTTAGTTACTCTTCATCTGTTTACGAATTGGGTAGGTCATCACACCTCTCTAGGAACAGTAGAAGTGAAAGAGATAGAGAAAGCATTAATGAAACTCCTGAAGAAGGCTCAGATTGAGGCAAAATCGTTTTTCATGAACTCTTACTAGTTGTATCATTCAAGTCAGTCACCCAGCCTTTCTGACCATCAAGTTGCTCATCAACGAAAGGACCATTGTAATAGCTCACCTTGGGTCTTTTACAAGGGCTAGAAATGAAGGGATGTGCTGGACTCGCAGGGGCAAAGCTTTCTCCCGATGCCTTCAAACGCTCATGAACACTTGAGATGGAATTACCTACAAGTTTATGAGACCAGATGGCTTTCAACACACTCCCCGCCCCCAACACACACATAATATTTTAAATCTTCTGAGCTAGTTCTCACTCTGAAAACCTGCCTACTTTTTACTTGACAAGCATTTCCTCAGTAACCCTCTGGGGTTGTTCCTGTCCCTAAAGCTAAATGCCTGAAATCACCCTTTTCCAGCAAAACCAAAACTACTCACTTAAATGTCTCTCGGTGGAAGATCGCATTTTAACTCGTTCCTGAGTGTTCCTGTGTGGGTTTGGCTGGCACTACAGAATGGAAAATACCCCAATCAAAATAGTCATTTTTAGGGAAGAGAGCCTTTTATCTTCCTAGTGAAAGATGAATTAGGCTATGGCCCAGAGGATCTAAGGTTGATCTTCTCAGAAAAGAAAGTACTTTTCCAGATCTAAAGGATTTTTTAAAGTTGAAATGTTTTAAATGAGAGTATTAAATTATACAATTACATGTATAGACTCTGCCATTGAGGGAGTTATTTTCATGGTGTAGGCTGAATCCAGCATAAAAATATTTACTACTCTGAAATGTCAATATGAAATAATCAGAATCTAAAATTAAATATTTACTGTATAATCAGCCTGCATTCATCCTTTCACAATATTCCCTGAAAAACACTGATTACACTGAATTTGACCACCTGGATTCTCCTAATATTTTCAGGCTTAGGAAAAAACTGCCAAGGTCTCACTCACAGGCATTTTCTAACAACTTGTCAAGAAAAAAAAATGACTTTGTGGAACAGGAAAGTATACAGTGATGATGACTTAAGTAAGTCCCAAATAGCACACATGCACACACACGAATGCACACATGCACACATGCGCACACACATGCACACCAGAAGGTAAGTCACTCCATTCATCTGTCTTGGTCACATCTATGTCCGACGTCAATTCAGAAAGACAACAAATCTTCAGAGATCATCACCAGCTTTGTGACAAAGTCTGAGCTAAGTAATAGGGATATAAATGTGGTTCATGTTTTTGGAGATTTCAGAATCTAGTGAGAGAGACAGACAAATCACCAAACCAAAGACTGTGATAAATCCTACGCTAAGATTCAGCCTGGTGGCAGAGGGTTACATGGGCCTTTAAGAGGGCCATCAAACCCGCTCTAAGATACTCTTCCAAACTGAAGCCAAGGCCAATTTTGTTTATTTTATTAATTTTATGCAAGTGTGTAAAGCAAAACCCAGCGTTAACTATTGTAAAAACCCTATTTTCAACATTTATTCCAAAATTAAGTTTACCAGTTCAATAATATGGAATGAGGGTGACCATAGGTGATAGCTTTGTGAATGTGGAGATGGAAAGAGAGGATTCAGAAAGTCCTAGCCTGGACAGCAGGAGCTCAGGGTTTTAGTTGTGTGGTCTTGGGTTATAAATAACCCAAGTGCTTCCTCATCGCTACGTATTGTGATCTGGAAAACCAGGGAGCTGGACCAGTCGATCTCTTAGGTTTCCTCCACCTCTCAATACTTATGATATTAACTGCAAACCATTCTCATTTAAAAGTAAAAATAAAAGGCAGTGCAACAAATGCTCCAGCAGGGAATTGTATTAGCCTAACCCAAGTTACAGATTCAATTTGCTTATTCAACAATCAATGAGGCAACATAACAGGTCAAGAGCTTGGACTCTGGGGTCCATCAGAACTGAGTTGGAGATCAATGTTTGTCATTTTACTGACTATAAAACCACGAGCAATTTATTTAACTTTCTGGGCTTTTCACCTGTAAAATAGGGAGGTTCAAGCTTATCTCACATGGGTGTTGTGCACTTACAAGATAACAAATATTAGTGCACAGAACCAGACACAAAACTCTCAATAAACAGTATTATTTGTAATGAGGACTTCTGTGGGGTGCACATTGTCCAAAGTTCTGAAGAAAAACCCAGTCCTTGTTTATAATCGGGAAGAGTGAAAGATATGTAAATCATCTTACACATGAAAAGTACAGGGTAGAGGCAGGAATGAAGTAACAGAACACAGAAGGAGTGGCATTGATTAGAGCATGAGGTAGGGTTAGGGCCTAGGAAAGGCTATACACAGGAGGTAACATGTCAATGAGATTTAATGTGCAAGTGAGTGATCAGGCAAGCAAGGCAGGAGAGGGCAAGGGACGGAACGTGAGCCTCATGGTGCATGTGATCAGAAAGCAGTGAGCAGCCTGAGTGGGCTACAGGTGAGGTCAACAAGGCAGCCTGGGGGCGCCTGAAGGAATTTGGGCTTCCAGTAGATAGGGACCCATCAAAAGTTGATTGAACAGGTATATAATTTTAATTTTTTTAGACTTCAGATTTTTTACTGATTCGGACTTTTTAGCATTCTGTTAACTCCGTGCTCTAAATCAGGGGTAGACAAGTATCCTGCAACCAAATCTGGTCTGATGCTTAAGCTAAAGTGGTTTTTACACGTTTGTGTATTTGTTTTTTAAATGTGTTCATTGCTTTTTAGAGAGAGAGAAAGAGAAACATTGATGCAAGAGTGGAATATTGAGTGGCTGCCTCCTGAGTGTACCCTACCAGGGATCGAGCCCACAACCCAGGCTTGTTTCCTGACTGGGGATTGAACCAGCAGCCCTTCAGTGCATGGGATGACACCCAAACCACTGAGCAGCACTGGCCAGGGCCATTTTCACATTTTTAAACAGTTACATTTTAAATAGTTATACATGTAAATACGTAATATACTTAACTTTGCCCCTTGGCCACAGAGTGTTAAATATTTTTATTACTATGTTATTATTATTATTATTACTATCATTATTATTTAACCCTTAGAAAAAGTTTGCTGACCACTGGTCTAAATGATTAATATTAAATCATAATATTTTTATTACAAAGCTGAAATATCCATTAAATTTACAAATATTTGTTTTGTGCTTACCATGTGTCTGGAATTGTTTTCCTTCCTGAAAACATTTTGTCATGTCCAACCTACATTTTGCATTATTTACCAGGTTCAGGGTTGAGTGACTAGCTCTGTTCTTCCCTGAATTCTTTGACTTCTTAGATATAAATCTTATGATAATTAATTATACTGGGAGTTTTAGTTTTTCACCTCTTCTTTTTTCTCCCCAGCAGTTACCCCAACAATTCTACTGGTGTCTATTTTTATTTATTTATTTTTTGCTTGAAAATAAGAAATTTCCCTCTTTTCTAAGTAACCTAAATTGCAATTCTGTACAGGCTCTCCATTAGCTGGGCTATAGATGATTAACCCATATGTAAAAAAGATACCAAACGACAGTGGCTTAAACGAAGTAGAGGGTATTTCTCAGTCCCAGGGTGGCTGGTCAAAGCTGGAATGGTGGCCACAAAGGGTTTAAAGGGTTTCAGGGATCCAGGCCTTTTCTCTCTGCTCCTCCATGGTTACAGATGACCCTTTTCTCAATGGTCTAAGATTACCCACCACTGTACTGTTGCAAACACTTGGAATAAAGATGGTGAGAACATAAGACTTACCTTGCAATACTGTTGCAAAATTATAGATATGTGATGAACCCAAGCAAGTGCTATATATTGTTACTAATGAATAACTAATTGCAAAGGGTTGGTAAAATGCCAATTATTTAGTATGTGTTGAATAAAAATAATTTCAGTGGAGTTGA
Organism: Molossus molossus; assembly: GCF_014108415.1. Taxonomy (NCBI): domain Eukaryota; kingdom Metazoa; phylum Chordata; class Mammalia; order Chiroptera; family Molossidae; genus Molossus; species Molossus molossus. The sequence goes on from NW_023425347.1 coordinate 61,181,410, forward strand.
ATTGTGAAATAACTGTAAAGATGCATTTTTAATCCTCCCCATGGTTCTGAGAATATGACAGCTATTATCATAATGAGTATACCAGTACAGTTACACTTGTGAGGAGTTTTTGTTTTGTTTGTTATGAGCCAACGGATGTCTCAAGGATTTCAATCCTAGTAAATTCTGAATTCCATGCATAACTCAACAGCAAATTCTTTGAATCCCTATACTTTTTTTTAGACTTTTTGCCTCTAGCCAAATCTTATTAAATATATTTCCATGTCATGCTGTGCTTAAATAATGGGGCAGGGCAGGGCCTTGACTCAGAAAATGACACCCTTTCTCTGAGGAGGCTTCTGTCACTATCATCTCCTACAGAAAGTGCATCTTGTACTTTGCCTCTGTGGAAATGGACAACATTGTTAAAATGTTACGTTTGCTGCAAGAAAATGTGATTCTTGGTTCATTGTGTCAAACAGCTGCTCGTGTATAGTGTTGGGCAGCTGTCCAGCTGTGAGGTTCATATAAACTAATTTAACCCTCTGGTATATTTCGAGGCCAATTAGAATGGTCCCTCCAGGTGCAGCAGGGAGTTAAGAATACTTTTCAAAGGATGAAGGGGTGGATCAAGATGATTCGATGATACTAAAGAAACATTCTCCAAATATCATGGCAAGTTATCATGTAAAGTTGATGTTGATGACAGCTTAATTATATATATACACACATATATAAAGGAAAATCATAGTAATACTTATGTGTGTATCAGTTTGTAGAATGTGGTATGTGTTTTCTGGAGCAATTCAAAGCATGTGACTGAAACTGAATTGGACTCTGCCAATCAAAAAGACTTCTCTCTCTCCTCATCTCCCTCTCTTAGTACTGAGACAGGGTGCGGTTGGCTAACTCTTGTGCATTGACTTCCTTAAAAGTAAAAATATAGAATAAAATCTCGCGGACCTCTGAGTCGCTTGCTGTGGACCTTGATCCCTGGTGGAGGAACACTGACTTATAGGTGTGGCGCCGCCGTCGCTCGAGGTGATCGCTGGGGTCAGTGTCATCGCAAATGCAGTCAAAGGTGGCACGGAAACCTCGTAGTTTGTCTATTTATAAAGTGTCTACATATGTGGTTTATAATATGTGTATGTCTTTGGGAATGTAGTAAAATATTTTTAAATGATCATATACAGTTCTCACGTACCAAATAACACATCCAGAGAATGCTCCAGGGACCATCAGAAACAGGGTCTGAGAAGCACTGAACAAAATGTTAAAGTTGCGTATCTTACAGTTCAAGGACCCGCTTTAGGATCTGGAGATTTTCTTTTTAAGTCTTCAATTTCATTCAGTTGACACCGATTTATTAAAAGCAACGTCATGTGACGGTTCAGAGCACAGGCTTTGGGGTCAAAAGGCTCAGGGGTGAGCTGCAGCCCTGTCCTTTGCTTTGGGAATGTTCTGGCCGCCACGTCTTCTACCAACTTCCTCTCCTAATATTTACTAACCATTCGTAAGTCTCCTTCAGAATTCAGCTCACACACACTTCAAAAGGAACCCTTTTCTGAACTCTAAGATAAGAACCGGTCCCTATTCTATATAGAATAGTCCCTATTCTATAGCACTATAGTCATTAATAATGCTATTCAAAATCACAACAACAAAAATGATGCAATCACAACGATGCCGTAATGGCTAGCATCACTGAGCAATTATTATGTGCTGGGCACTTTGCCAGGTGCTTTACCTGTACTAACTGACGTAAACCTTTCTGTGCCCCGATGAGGTGGGTACCGTTATTGTCCTAGCACAGTGCCATTCAGTAAAACCAATGCAAGCCTCATGTGCAATCTTACATTTTCTAGTATCCACATTACAAAAGTAAAATGAATCTAATTCAAATCTTACACAATGCAGTGGTTAAAATGAAATATAGTCCTATAAAAACAATAAAATGGAGTGTAATGGAAAAAATATGTTACACTGCTTCTATTTTAAATTTAAATTAAAATAAAAAAATTAAAATGCCATTTCTCAGTCACACTAGCTATATTTCACTTGCTCAATAATCACATTTTGCTGATGGCTACCATATTGGTCGAGGCAAGGCTAGATGCTGAGTAATCAGACCAGGGCCACTGATACCTTTCTAAGTATCTGTCATGAGACAGGTGCTATCCTCAGCTCAGGTGACACTGTCAACAAAACAGACAGAATCACTGCTCTGGTGTAGTTTTCATTGCACAGTCGACACTTGGACAACTGGGTTTGAACTGCATGGGTTCACTTATACATGGACTTTTTTCACTTATACATGGTATTTTCTCTTTCTTACAATTTTTTAAAATAATGTTTTCTTTTCTCTATCTGACTTTAGTGTAAGAATGTAGTCTATAAGACATATAGCACCCACAATCTGTGTTAATCAGCTGTTGATGTTATCGGTCAAGCTTCTAGTCAACGGTAGGCTGGTAGGAGTTAAGCTGTGGGGGAGTCAACACTTACATGTGGATTTTTGACTGCGAGGGGATTCGGTGCCCCAAACCCCACATTGTTTAAGGGTCAACTGTAATATGGATGAGAGAGATAATAAACAAATAATTAACTAAAAATCTGTCTCTGGCAGCACTAAGTACCGAGAGGAAGAACAGAGCAGGGGGGATGCCGTGATGGACAGGGCTATTGTGGATAGTCCTTAGGCTGTACACTCCTGGCTCCAAGGAACACAATTTACATTGACTATGATGAATGCTACTCCCTGGAGTTTTGCAAAGCAGGAGCCCTGGGGATGTGGGCTGAAATCTTACGTAGAGTAATCAGAGAAAGCTCGCCAATAATGGAAGGTCATTTTAGCAAAGATATGAAGGCAGTGAGGGAGCAAGCCATGTGATATCTTTAAAAGGTGCTTTGCAATCAAGGGGAATAGCCAGTGCAGGAGCCCTAGCACAGGAAGAAGGCCTCGCGTGTTGAAGGAGCAGCACATGGAGCCCGAGGAGGAGGAGTCTTAGAGCATTTTGGGCAAGGGGACCACAGGAGGAGATGAAGTCAGAGCGGTGGCCGGCCACTGCATCCAGGTAGGGGCTTGCTGGACACATGAAGGTCTGTGGTTTGTATACTTAGTAAGAGCAGAAATAATGAAAGGAGAACTCTCTCTCTCAGTTCTTAAAGAGTTAGCCTTGCTGCTTTGTTGAGACCAGACGGAGGGGGACGAGAAGCCGCAGAAAACCAGTGAGCATACTATTGTGATAAGGTGAAAGGCTGGCTTTTCAGAGCAGGGTCACAGCAAGAGAAATGGTGAAAGCTGGAATCTGAATATATCTTGAAGGTAGAGTCAGGAGGCTACGCTGATGGATTAGCTGTGCGGTTTGAGAAAAAGGAAAAGAGAAGAGTCAAAGATGACTGTAAATACTTTTAGCCTGAGGAACTTGTAGAATGGAGAAGCCATTTTCTAAAAGAGGGAGATTTCAGGTAAACAGGGCTTTTATTGGGGGTGAGTCCAAACCGAGACTAATTTCTTGGACATTTAAACTTGATTATGACTATTAAATAAATGGAGTGTTGAGTCTGAAGTTAAAGGGATACATCAGGCTGACGATATGAACCCAGAAATTCTCATGCTATAAAATGGTATTTATGGTCACAAGACTGGTGTTGATAACCTAGCGGGCAGGTACAGTTAGAGATGAAAGGAGGCCAGGGATGGGGCCTCTGGAACCCCAACCGGTGCAGATCGCAGGGAAGGAGCAGAAAAGCAGCATGAAGGGGGAGTAGCAAGAGGAAGTGCTATTCCAGACACCAAGTGATGAGAGTGTTTGAAGTGGCAGCTTCAAGGGGAGAACTGGGAACGTAACCCAGGGAGTCTTATTCCAGCACCCACGTTACACTGCTCTGCAATGGGGTCTTCCCCACTGAGACCTAAGACAGAGAAGACACCGTGGTCTGTCTTGTCCAAATTATATCCTGCTTCCCAGCACAGTGCTGCCACTCAGGTCATGTTCAGTGAATGAGTGAACACACTGCACAGATAAGGAAACTGAGTCCCAAGGACGTTGACGACGACTTAGTCACTGCATCTCTCTCCCAGTTTCTGTTGCCCAGACAACAAGCATCTAAGCCAAGGCTTTTTCTTAGGAAGCTCATTGGCCAGTTCCAACTTTATGGGCCCCACATATGGCCCCAAATTGTTTTATAAATCTGGACTAGTTGCGGGAAGAACAGTGATGCTTTATAGTATGCCCGCCTGCTTTGATATTCTATTTTAATGTCTTTTCTGTTCATTATGGTCACCCTCCTCCTTTTTCCCCCAAGCGCACATTTAGAAGATAAAGGAGTACAATTTATCTTCCTATTTCCTTGCATGGTCCTCTACAGCTGAATATGTTCCCCATGAAATTGATTTAATATGCCTACCAGACTTTAAATTGATTGCAAACTACCTCTGACTTTTATTGCTCTGATTTTCCTCTAGCAACTTTCCTAACTTAGAGAGTTTAACAGGCAAATATTTCTCTAACTCTCTCTACATCGAAGGCTACCTGCTCTAGACTTTCCTAAGGGCTCAGGAAGATTAAAAATGTTTCTATTTTTATTTCATTATGGTGGTTTTTCACATTATAAAATTAACCCATACTCAATAAAGAAAATTTGAAACATACACGCACAGACACCCACACCCACACACACACTAAGGAAAAAAAAACAGACAGAGGAAAAGTCAATTCTACAACCAAAGATAACACCTTTAAAAGTTCTTGATGTATTTTCTTGCAGGTGGTATGTCTGTACATGAGTAAGTGAGCATGTGTGTGTGTGTCTGTGTTTACACGTACACATACATTTATTGTGAGTTGTGCTTTTCTACTTAAAACATCATACACATTTTATTTCGTTATGTAGCATTCTTAAATATTGCTTTAATAGCCATGCACTGTTCTGTAATGAAAATGTCACCATCTCTCCCACAGACAGGCATTTGTTTCCAATTATCCTGTCATAAATAATGCTACACTAAACATTTGTGTTCATAATATAGATTCTGTGGTTAGAGTGATTTCTAAATCACTCCCAAAAGTAAAATCATTCCCAAATTCCCAAAGCAGAATCACTCATTTAGTCAAAATTGCCAAATATTTAAGGAATCTGATAAATAGTGCTCGTGTATTTTACAAAACAGCACCATTTTAAACTCCTACCTATGAGGGATGCCAACATCTATTCTTTCCCTGTTAACACTGATTATTAAGTGGTTGTCTCCTTTTATTTAAATGATGCTAACTTCATAAGTTTAAAAAAAACTACCAAATTTTATTAATTTGCATGTATTTGATTGCTTCTAAACTTGATTATTTTTACATAAGTGTTCATTCATTGCATTAATTAATGTATTCATATCCTTTCCTCATTTATCTATTAGGGTGTCGTGTATCTATTATCAATTTGCTTAACCATTAATAGAATAATTATATTGCATTTGTGAAATATTTCTATACAAATATTTTTTTCCAGTGTGTAATTCGTGTTTTCAAGTTGTTTATGGCATGGATTTTAGTATCAGTTTGAGAGCGTCAGTACCCTCTAAAATAAAAAATACGTTATGGTAGAAATTTTAGGAAATACAAATAAGCAAGAAAAAAAACATAAAATTCTCTCACACACATGATAATTATTCATAACATTTGGGACATTTTCTTTCAAATTTTTCTTATATACTTAAGTACTTTTACAAAAGTAGTCTTATATCATATATCTTACTGTCTTTCTTTTTTACTTAGAATGTTAAAAATTCATTTTAATGGCACTAAATATTCCTTGTAATGGCTTCAGAATATGAATAGATAAATTTTATTTATCCAGACAATTGTTGAATCTCTCTTTCTAATATTTCACTGTTATAAAGATACACAGACATTTTTATGACTGAAACTTTGGACATATTCATAATTATTTAGAATAAATTTCTAAAAGTGGATCATGGGTTTCACCCAATTCTAAGATGTTTGTTCTATTGCCCAAATTGCCCTTCAAACCGGTATCTTAATTTATGGCATGGGATTTATTTTGGCTTAAAGTTATACATATTTACATCAGTACTTGAAATAATTTAAAAGGAGCAATTACCTAGCTATGCATGTGTTGGAAAAGAAAGATAAATATATCTGCAATGTGCAGGAGCCCAGATTTCCAGAGCAAATAGCTCACAATTTGTAAGTCTTAGAGGTACTTGAATAGAGACGTATGGCTTCTTTCCTAATACACCACCGAAAACTTAGTTTTAAAAAATCAACTCTTGGCTTTGTCTTCATCAACTTGTCTTGCTCCCACAAAGCCGTATTTTTCAGATCAACTAAGGGCGTGGAGGCAGTGCTCAGAGGACTAATAACAGTAGTGTTTATATGTGCCAGGCCCTTGCTGACATTCCCTCTTTCATTTAATCTCAGAACAGTCTCATTTTATGACCGAGAGCTGAGCTTCAGAATGGCTGAGGCTTGTTCTAATTCTAAGTTAAACTGATATCTATTTCCCTCCAACAGAGTACACTTCTCACTGCTCCATGGTGCTTCCTCATGGACTCTAATGCTTCAGCATGAATTTTTCTTCTACCCCCCACCCCTTATCTCATCAACCAACCCTTGCATTTACATTTATATTAAAAATTGACCTTGAGAATTGAACTCAAGTTCTGGTTGCAGCCTTTGATCTTGCTCTGCTCTTATTTATTTTAATTAGTCATTTAACAATTGTACATAGCACCGCAACAAAGAAGAAGTTTAAATGAATGAGAATTAATCACGTGAATACTATGCAATAATATAAATGAACCCAGCAGTGGTTGTTTATATAGACTGATATGCCTTTTATTCAACACTGAAAAATGGCTTTTTAAAAACCATATGATAGAAAATATTGGTAGAGAAAGCTATTCAACTCTCATTACCATGGATAATTTAAAATATGTAATTAACAAAGGGTATTGTGCAATGTAGTAAGTTTAAAAAATATGCATCATAAATGTTCAGGTTACTGAAGTTTAGTAGAAAGCTGATGATCTGGGGTCTGAAGTTCTTTGAATCCCAACTTGACTTCTTACTCAAGTGTGATTTTGGACAAGTCCCTTTTTATCTCTGCGCATCTATTTGTATAACTTTTAGATATGATGATTTTTTTTTTCAAATTCTTAGGATGGTTGAATTCAATATCAATATGGTGGGTCAAATCGCAAAGTGCTCTAAACTATTGGCAGTGGGAAAACAGAAAGAATTTGAAATTTCAATATAATGGTCAGAAATAAAGAGCAAATGTTTGTCCCCAGCCTTACACCTCCCGTGGCTTATTTGCACACACACCATATCCTTGACCCCTGAGCACAATCACCCCGAGCTCCTCTCTCCATCATGACTGCCCTGTCCCCTACCATCTGGACTGCACTAGTCTCTCTCCCACCTGACAGCCTATAAAATGCAGCTCGAGAGGCACTCCCGCCCTCGTGAAGCCGTCTGTCTTCCCAGATCTACCTCCTCTTGACTCTATATGTTCCTTCCACTGTGCTTCCGTGATCCTTTGCGCATGATTCGAAAGAGTGGTTGTCCAATTGCCCTACACGTCTGTGTACCACAGGAATGAGTGAAGCAGCGATTTCTAAACAGAGCCTTTTTAGCTAATTGGTCTGTTTCACTTTGACTAAAACAACTGGGGGTGGGAGGGCACTTTAATTTTTTAAAAAACAAAAACCTTTGAGAAGCGAGGAATCTCTCTGACTCCCTAGTTGAGAGACTAAATCTTCTCCAAACTTCAGAGTATTTCATTTTTACAGTCACTCTTAAGTCCCATCATCCCTTCCATTTCTGAGGCTAAAACTCATCGGGCCCTTTTCTTTCATTAGCACCCTCCACCCGAAGCCCACTGCACTGTCCTGGGGAGTCAGAGACAAAGCAGGGGGTGCACAAAAGAGTTTCTAAGATCCTTTGGGTGAAAGCATCATTACTGCAAAGTTGTGGCATTTTCTCTCCAGGGATAATTCTAGAGAAAGGTTCACTGTAAATGATATGAAGGCAGGTGATAGATGGTCAGAAAAGTCAATGCCAGATAGAGATTATCCTCCTTTTACAGTGAAGGAAAGCAAGGCTCTCTGGGGTTCAATGCCATGGCCCAGGTCATACAGGGAGAGTCAACATCCGCGTGCAGCTTCATTTGCCTCCAAAGCTCGCGTCCTTTCCACTCCCCACAGTGGCTCGCACCTGCGCGGGTAGCAGCCAGCCTCCCCGCCTTCACTGATTCCTGAAGACTCCCCTTCCAGCGGGCACCTTTAGGAAGATTGCTGTACCCACACCTCTCTGTGGTCAGACTATCCAGGCCAGAAGTCTCCCCGTGAGAAATTATTTGTTTCCAAGTTTCTTATTCCGAACTAATTTACCATCCTTTCTTATGGTTTCTTTCCTTGAGTGGAGTTTTTGTTTGTATTTTTTCCCCTTTGAAGGCTTCACAGCATTGCCAGTTGGCTTTTCCCAGGACGGCGATGTTGCAATAGGTTTGCGTGTAGGAAACGTACTGGACAGGGAAGGACACGGGGTGGGTCCGAGACGGGGAGCTAAGCAGCGAGGCGGCCACGGCAGCAGCCTCCACTTCCACCGGCAGCTCTGAAGCGGGTGGCCCTGTGCAGCGGTGCCAGTTTGAAGCAAGGAGGCGGGCTCTTTGTTGTTGTTGTTACTCCTCCCCACAGGATATATATGCCCTTTTTTCCCATTGATTTCAGATGGAGTAGAAAGGAGGGAGAGAGAGAGAGAGACATGGATATGACAGAGACACATCAATGGGTTGCCTCCCCTATGACCCCGACCAGGGCCAGGGATTGAACCTACAGCCTAGGTGTATGCCCTTGACAGGAATCAAACCTGTGACCCTTCGGTCTGCAGGCCAATGCTCTAACTGCTGAGCAAACTGGCCAGGGCATGGGGCCAGGCTTTTATACCTGCTCCCTCAATGACCCTCACTGGATGCAGGGACATCAGGTACGCAGCTCCAGGCTCTCAGAGATGCACACTCCCAGGCTCTGGGGTGACTGCTTCAGCCCTAAAGGGGGAGCCTGTACACAGCACGTCCTTCATGCCGGGAGCAGTCACGGGGCTGGGCGGTCCGTCTCTACTGCACTCTTCCTTTTGCACCTGCACTTGTGCGCATGACGTGCACAGGGCCAGCACCAGGGGCACCAGCCATGGCATCTCTCGAGACCTGCGAGCTGCCAGGCGGTGAGCCACCTGGCCTGGAGTCCCAGAGAGGGACGATCAAACACCGTTCCGTGGACAAGCCGTTGTCTAGGGAGCAGAAAACCCAGTGTTGCTGTTCTCTGTGTGGATCTGGCCACATTTCATTTGTTCTCCGAGTTTATGTTCTTCTGGGTTATGTGAGTGGTGTTAGTGTCATTTTTGGTATATAATAGGCCCTCAGTGAATGCGAGGTCTGCCCTCTTTTCTTCCCTTCATTTATAAAGTGAATGTTGGGCTAGATGTTATTATCTAAGATCTCTCCAAGCTGTTCATTCCCTACTGGAATATTACAATGGATTCTCAGATTTCATTGATTTTCATTATGCATTATTTATTGACTACGTTCATAATAACCCACGTTTGGTTTTCATTTGATTCCCAGAATCATGAAATGCTCTAGCTGAAAGAAACCTCAGAAATAGCCCAACCCCCTGCCCAGCCGGTGTGGCTTAGTGGTTGAACATCGACCCATGCACCAAGAGGTCACCAGTTTGATTCCCGGTCAGGGCACATGCCCAGGTTGTGGGCCCAATCCCCAGTGGGGGGCACGCAGGAGGCAGCCAATCAATGTTCTCTCTCATTGATGTTTCTATATCTTCCTCTCCCTTCCTCTCTAAAATTAATAAAGAAAAAGAAAAAAAGAAATAGCCCAACCCCCAGATTTTACTCACAAGTAAACAAGCTCATTGGTGGGGTTGGGAGAGGAAGTTGACTTATTCTAGGTCACACTGCAGTGACAGAGGTGAGACACCATCCGTGTTTTCTGACCCACCCCAAGGCTCACCACCACCCCGTCTCCACCTCCCAGCTGCCACTGGTCCATTCCAGCCCGCAAGACAGCACAATCTGCCTTTCTTGTGTTAATATTATTCTAGCATGTAATGTCTGCATTTAAGGCAATGACCTGAGAAATACTTTTATTTCCAGCGATGCACTTATTTTGCAGGGTTTATTAATTTTAGTTATGTATTTGATCTCTCAAATGAAATAATAAACTAATTAGTGGGTGTTTTACGGTCTGACTGCAGTGTCAGCAGATCTGCTTTCTGCTCCGCGGCCCTTAATCTCAGCCGTCGGGCACACGGCAGGCAGCCCTGCCCTGGGCACCGTGCCTCCAGGGGGTCTAGAGGCGTCAGGTCATGGGGCCTCCAGAAATTCATTCAAGAGACAGGCTGCTTCATTTGGCTTACAAGGGTGAACATGGGGCTCCCAGAGAACAGAACTGGGCCGGGGCATGGCCTGAAGTACCCAGAATGAGACTCCCGAGAGTGAAGGGAAGCTATGTGTGTAGAAGTCTGACAGTCGCGGCTGAGGACGCCCACTGTCCATCAAGACCAAGGAGCCCACCGTCCATCAGGATGGGAGATTGATGTAAAAACAGTCGACACAGGAACACTGCAAGATTCGGGAGCAAAGGGAGAGACTCTAGAAGACCCAGAGTAATTGGGATAAATAGAGCAATAGTGCCAAAGTTATTGTTGTTGTTTTTCGTTTTTGTTTTCTTTTAACTGGCGTTGAAGTGAAGTACACAAACTTCTCTCCAAGGTGGCCCCTGTGTCCCCTTAACAGCCAGTACTTATCTTTGTCTTAGAAATAGTCATAGTCTGTTGCCATTGCTTACTTGTCTGTCCCTATATGACTGTAGCAGCTTTATGTAACAGAAATCAGACATTTGTTGGATGGATGGATAGATGGATGGATGGATGGATGGATGGATGGATGGATGGATGGATGAATGGGTGGATAAATGAATAAGTGAATCAGTCTGTCAAACTTACTAGGGGATCCAAGACCTATGAACTATATTATTTTCATCTGTCATCTCTGACGTAATATGCAAAACCCAACCAGAGATAACCTTTTCTAATTATTTATATTTATTATAAAATTATTCAATATAGCAAAGAAGTATCCAACATTAAAGTATTTAACACCTCTCACCCTGGCCAATTTGGCTCAGCAGTTAGAGGGTCGGCCCGCAGACCAGAGAGTCCTGGGTTCGGTTCCCACTAAGGGCACGTACCTCAGTTGCAGTTTGTCCCCGGCCCCGGTTAGGGTTGTGTGGTTGGCAGCCAGTCAGTGTGTTTCTCTCACATCAATGTTTCTCTCTCTCTCTTCCTCCTCCTCTCCCTCCCTCTCTATTGGAAGATAAATGCAAAAATGTCCTCGGGTGAGGATGAAAAATAAATAAATAAATAAATAAATAAATAAATAAATAGTATTTAACCCCTCTTGACTAAATCATCTTCTTAATACACACCACACACACACACACACACACACACACACATTCACTTGGGGTAGAGGTAAAAGGTCCCAGTACCGTAACCTCTAGGAGGTACCTCTGCTGGCTGCTCACTGCCCTGTGGGTATGGGCGCTGTCACTGCCCTGGTGGTGCTAACCTGTCCCTGTGGCTTGGCTCCGGCACGAGGGTCCTCGTCAGAACAAGTGGCGAACCCTGAGCCAGAGCCTGACTGGAGCGTTCAGAGAGGAGGGTCCGCAGATGCTGCAGCGGGGCTGTGCTGACAGGACCCCGCACCGCAGGGTGGAGAAGTACTGCGACCGCCCCCCCCGGGGTGTCCCTGCTCACACCTTTGCCATGAATAGATGTGTGCGAACTAGCAAACCCTCATGTGCTGAGCCAGATATAGGTAGTGTTCATACTGACTGCTGCCCCCACCCGACTGGCCCTAGAGTTGTGGGGATGCACGGATGTGTAACCCGAACACGTTGTTGCTGTTGACAAGAGGCAGATCCCCCTGGGACGCAGGCAGCCCTTGTGTGTTGGGGAGGATAAAGTGCTGGGACCAGAACCAGAACTCCTGGTCCTAATCCCTATATTTACCTTCCATATGCTTCATGTTTCTTCATCACCACCTGACATGCTCAGTCTGTAATCACAGCCTGTGCCTGTCCCCATCCCCTGGAATGTAAGCTCCATGAGGCAGGACTCTGTTTAGTCTGTGATGAAATCCCCCGTGACCAAACCAGTGCCTGGAGCATTAGGGTCTCAAGTGTTTATGAGTAATAATGAGGACTGGATCAGTACCTGGGTGGCTGGATGGATGGGTGGATCGGTCAACAGGTGGATCGACAGATGGATAGCTCGTAACAACTGTAAAAATTTAGGATGAAATTATAGCAATAAGAGAGTATGGGTATTTGCACAAGGAAATAAATTATTCTAGAAAACTAGACCAATGGAATAAAATATAGAACCCAAAATAGACTGTACTGACTGAGAACTGCATACATGACAGATGTGTTATTACAAATCAATGCAGAAATCATGGACTAAGATAAATGTACCAGGACATTGTGTACAGAAAATTTATTGAACCCTGACCTCACCTAGTATAACGAATATCAATTCCAAGCTGATTAAATTTAAACAGCATAACATTAAAAACTTTGAAGTAACTACTGAAAAATGTTTTTATGACTGAGGGGTAGGAAAGAATGTGTTTAATAAAACAAAAACAAACACCTACCTTAAAGGTAAATGCCAATTATTTTATTACATTAAAATATAAAGGGTTTTATATGTCACTGTAAACAAAGTAAAAAGACAAGCTTTGGACTAGGAAAATAGTTCCGACATATATAAATGCAAAAGGGTTGTATTCTAAATGAGCAAATTAGTACAGAACATAATTATAACACATGCTTATGTACCACTACATGTATTGATCAAAGATTATAATTTTACCATTTTGCCATTTCTTCCCATGGCTTGTGCCCACACAGATTTTAGGACTTTGTTAAATGTCACCTTCCTGGTAAAGTTTTTCCTAACTAGTCTATTTAAAGTTAAACTTGTAGCCCTGGCCGGTTTGGCTCAGCGGTTAGAGTGTCGGCCCACGGACCAGAATCCCTGGTTAGGTTCCCACTAAGGGCATGTGACTTGGTTACAGTTTGTCCCCGGCCCCGGTTGGGGTTGTGTGGGTGGCAACCACTCGATGTGTCTCTCTCACATCGATGTTTCTCTCTTTCTCTCTCTCCCTCTCTATCTGATGATAAATGCAGAAAACTAAAATAAAAAACTAAAATTGAACTTGAACCCCAGCCCCTCATTCTCATTCTCTGCTTCTGGCTCGTCTATAGCACATGTGACCACCTGACAAGCTAGATATTTTGCTTTATTTGTTTACCATGTACTGTCTCTCTACTGTAACAACACAATAAAGAAACAGGTATATAAAAAAGCAGATTACAGTCTGACTGGTGTGGTTCAGCGGTTGAGCATCGACCCATGAACCAAGAGGTCGCTGGTTCAATTCCCAGTCAGGACACATGCCCAGGTTGTGGGCCCGATCCCCAGTGGGGGACATGCAGGAGGCAGCCAATCCATGTTCTCTCTCATTGATGTTTCTATCTCTCTCCCTCTCATTTCCTCTCTCTCTAAAATCAGTAAAGGAAAAAAATAAAATAAAATATTTTAAAAAAGCAAATTGCAGAAGAAACCTTAAATAATAAAATAAAAATATTAAAAGAAAGTTTTGTTTTGTTTTTAATCCTCACTCAAGGATATTTTTCCATTTATCTTCAGATAGAGTGGGAGGGAGAGAGGGAGAAACATCGACATGAGAGGAACACATCAGTGGCTGCCTCCCACACCACCCCGACCAGGGCCGGGGATAAATCGCAGCCAAGGTATATGCTCGTGACAGGAATCACACCTTCGACTCTTTGGTTTGCGGGCTGACGCTCTAACCGCTGAGCCAAACCGGCCAGGGCAGAATGTTTGTTTTTTTTAAAAATCCTCCCTGAGGATATTTTTTCATTTACCTTCAGATAGAGTGGGAGGGAGGGAGGAAGGGAGAGAGAGAGAGACATCGATACGAAAGAGACACTTGGATTGGTTGCCTGCCACACAACCTGGACCAGGGTTGGAGACCGAACCCCAACCGAGGCACGTGCCCCTGACCAGAATCGAACCCACGACTCTTTGGTCTGAGGGCCAGTGCTCGAACTGCTGAGCCAAACTGGCCAGGGCTTAAAAGAATGTTTAATCTCACTAGTAATGCATGCTAAAATACAAGCTATTTAATATCCATCAGATTGGAGAAAATGAGCAGTTTGTCAGTGCCAAATGCTGTAACACTGTGAACGGATGCTGGGCTATAGGCATGGCTAGTGCCACTCGGCAGAGCAACATGACGTCTAACACATTTGAAGATGCACGCAGGCCGTGACCCAGCCAGACCACAGAGAAAGCTCACTCGTATGTGCCCAGGGAGTGGACCGGTGTCCATTGCAGCCTTATCTGTATTAGCACGATTTGGAAATCACTCAAATGTCCATCAATATGGGTGATTAAGTCAAAATAGAAACATATGATAAAATACTATCTAAATGCTAAGATGAAAGAATTAAAGTTAATTCTATCAAAATGGCAAAAACTTTAAAGAATGTTTAACAAAATAAGTAGGCTTTAGATGGATACTTACAGTGGGATACTATTTAAACCACTTTTTATAATGTCCTATATATATTGTTTATAGATGCAAACATGTGTTAGAAGCAGAAAAAAACATGCGTGAAATATTAGGGGAGTAGTTATCTTGGTAGAATTAGGAAAGAATCCGTGGGAGACTTTGCTTTTATCCACAATTTTTTTTGAAGGAAAAGGCTGCAGTGAATATGGCAGATGATAACATGTGACCAGGCTGGGTGGCAGCAGAGAGGTTTTTGTTATAATTACATCTATACTCAACTTCATGCTTGAATTATTTAATAGGAAAAGAAATAGGAGGTTACTTAAGTGTGGCTATGAAGGAATAAGTTCTAGCCACATCTTATCACAAACAATATGTGTGACATAAAATAGTAAACGGAATTTTGTTTGAGTCAAAGACTGGGTGTAATTCAAGATTCTGTGCTTTCTAGTCATAACAATTGATAAGACTGGGATTTGAAACCAGGCATTTTCGGTTTGAATCTTGACTCAGACACTTATTTAGTAAATGTTTTAAAGTTGGGCGTTAGCTTTCTCATTTTTAAAGTGACAAAAGAAGACAAAACAGGCAATAGAAAAACAACAGAGAAAATCAACCAAACCAAGAGTTGGTTCTTCAAAACAATCAACAAAATTTACAAACCTTTACCTAGACCGATGGAGAAAAGAGACCCAAATAACTAAAATCAGAAATGAAAGCAGGACATTACTACTGACGCTACAGAATAAAAAAATGAAACTATAAAGTAGAAAAAGAGTAACTCCTCAAAAAATATTATGAGGATGAAATGAGATATTTGTAGTGTTTAGCACAAAGGAAGACTTGTGCATGTTTAAGAACTCCAAGTGATATAAACAAACATGACCTTGAAGCCTGGTTTGACTGCCACTTCCTCTGACTGTATTTGTTTGGTACAATAACCATATCAGTTTGGTATTATTTTTATCCCATTTTATACATAGAAAAACTGAGCCTTAGAGAGGTGAAGTCTCTTCCCCAAGATTACCCAGCTCTTAAAAGACAGAGATGGGATTCAAATCAGTTCTACCTCCAGAGGAATATAATTGTAAGTTATCCTGGCTGTATTTCCCTAGTTTATGAATAAACTAAATTGGATTTTTTTTTTTTTAATTTTTTTTTTTCCTCACCCGAGGATATTTTTCCATTTTTTTGTACAGATAGAGTGGGAGGGAGAGAGAGAGAGAAACATCGACGTGAAGGGACACATCGAGTGGCTGCCACCCGCACAACCAACCAGGGCCGGGGACAAATTGCAACCGAAGTACGTGCCCTTAGCGGGAACCGAACCCGGGTCTCTCCGGACCGCAGGCCGACGCTCTAACCGCTGGACCAAATTGGCCAGGGCCTAAATTGGATTTTTATAAGACATTACAATAATCTATCCTGTAGCATTTTTTTTTCTTTGAGCAGGGAGTCAACCAGCCATTGCTGATTAAAAGTAATAACAAGTATCTACTACTTAGTTGATGTGTATGTAACTCCAGAGATGTAAAATAGCTGAGTCGCTGTAATGGAAGAGTGTTACTAGATAAATATTTCTGCCTTAGACAGATTCTTGGTTTGGGGATACGTTGGAAGATCAGTAGGCTGTGATATTCCATTGAGTTTTTAAAAAACCATCGGCTTTTTCTAGGTTCCACTGTCTTTCCTGAAAAATTGCTCTCTCTCTGCTGGTCATCTTTTATCTTCTGCGGCTCCAAATGGAACGTAACTTCTATTGTCACTGAGTATTTTGATTGAACAGTTGTCTTAATGCGATGTTAGTCACGTCGGTTTCATTTGTCTTTTATTCATTTAGTCACTCGCTCCTTCCTCCTTTTATGCAGCAAACATTGATGGAGTGAAAACTATGAGTTTGTCTCTGGGCTAGGTTCAAAGAATCGAGAACTAAATAAGGTGTGATAACTTCCTCTGCAGAGCGTAAAACTAGAGGAGGCGGAGATGGGAATGGGAATGTCAGCGCAGTGTTCCCTTCAGAGTGTTCTGCGGGGGCAGCATGGACCACGGAGATCCCGTTACACAGAGGGTTCAGGGGAAGTAGGACAGAAATAATGTTGCAGATGAAACTTGTGTCTGTATGTTTGTTTTCTGTATAGAAAAATAATGCATGATCTTGGTGGAAAATTTGGAAAGCATAAAAAAACAAGGGAAAAATAACCTGCAATCATACTACAAAGTGATAACCGCTCTTCTGGCATATATTAAAGACCAACCTGTACATGGATGAGCTCAAACTTTATAAGCAATTTTGTTATACATATTTTCCCATATCCTGAAAAAAATTTGTTAATTATTTTTTATATGTGGGTAAGATTACTCTGTGTAGAAATACTAACATTCACATTATCATTCCTCTGTTGGTTGTTTCCCTCTTACAAATCACATCATGATGACTATCTCTGTGCATCAATATTGGCCTGCATCGTGATTGCTTCCTTGAGAAGGAATCCGGAAGGTGAATTAGATTAAAGGGTATGATCACTTTTTGGGCTCTTGACATTTTCTCTACTGCTCTCTTCTTCATGGATCTCGAGGCAAGAGCTTACGCCTTTAAGAGAGTCAAATTACAAATATGGGGAAGTTCTTTCAAAATTCTTTATGCTCCTGTGTATGTGTGTGTGTACACATGCACACGCACATGCACACACACACATATCAGGAAGAAACATACACACACACACACACACATACACATCCTGACTCCCTCCTACCCAAGAGGTATGTGGCCCCACTTCTGGCCCAATACTTACAATGGGCTGTATTCTTGTTGGTGTATTCTTGTTTTTGTTTTACCCAACTCTGTATTTCCAGTACCTGGAGTATGGTAGAAACTTAGTAAATTTTTTTTTTGAATGAAAGAGAGACAGGTAAAATAAATGCATTCAATCATCAGTGTTCACGTTTTGTTTAATACTATGTTCTGTTTGTTTTGTAGCATTCTGCGAGACATGGTGGTGAACCCCAGCTCTGAGTCTTCCTGATCGAGGGGCTCTGTTGCACGACTCCAAGGTAAAGCCGGTCGCCCTGAAGGTGCGAGGAAAATCCCCGTCACTGGGAAACGTGCTCCCAGTTCTCCTGGGTCCTCTCGAAGCGATGACTTTTGTGCTTGGTGTTCCTCCCTCAAACACCCTGGGGTGCGGGTCGTGGAGCCTGTGGGAACTGGTGGTTCGGGTGGTGTTTCTCTGGTCCACTTTGTGTATGTGATTAGAGAAAGAAAATATGGATTCTCTTCCCTCTTTTCTGTAAGTACCTAGTAAATGTGATTTGGAGCCTTAGGTTTCCCTGCCAGGATGTGAGCCTCCCCTTTTGGTTGTCTCAGATTGGTTTGATTTGAAACACAACTGTGGTAGCCTTTTTTCTTCAGATGCCCTGTTTCAATATATTTAGGAACATATTGAATCACCCTCCGTTGTGGAAACCAAAGTCAAACCATATGTAAGACAAATGTTTACATGGAAAACAGACTTGGAGATTTACAAGCTTAAGGAGCAGGTGCTATTATTTTGAGGTCCTCAACTTTTAAATAATGGCAACACTGAATTATGTACTTCATCCAGGGAGCCGGGAAGACACAATTGAAAACGCCTATCCTTTTGACAAATTAGAAGCATTCATTCCAATATCTATCCCTTGTTTGCTGGGGATAATGCTGAATGAATCATAGGCTGGTGGATGGATGGCCCTCCCAACACTTTTAATTAGCAGCACTGCCTATTAGGGTGAACGGAGTGCCTCTCCCCGGCCATAGATTACCCCGGCCCCCTTAAATGGAATAGAAATCTTATTCTCCACAAGGTAATATTTATCTCTTCCCCAGCCAGACAAGCACAGAAAATTAAACAATGGTCCGTTAAAAAGCCCAGCTAATGTATTTATCATCTCCAGTTTATGTGGGTTTGCAAGGCAAATAGGAGTGGGAGCTATTTGTTATGGGGCCTCGGGGAGTGTTGGGGTTGGGGAGGGAGCTGGGGGGCTGGAGGATCTGAGACTTGTAAAAATTCATTAAAAATATGACGAGCTATTGGAGACAGAGGAAATTAATTACTCCGAGGGACTCAAATGTCACTCCTTATTTAAGTGACCTGGAGAGGGGGCCGAGAAACCTGTTTTCTGGGGCTTTCTGTACAGGGGAAGGGTGGGAGCTGGGGTTCCTCAGCCGTCAGTTTTTGCATTTCCTTGGTGACTTATTGACATGTTAACCTGGCTTGTGCCCCAGCCTCTCTAATGAGTAGAGTTAAATGAGAAAGGGGGGTGTAGTGGGGGGACACTCTCCCCTGTAGGAACTCACCAGGCATGTAAGTAAACTGCTGGACCTCGGGGAAGCTGGTAATTTACCACAGTGGAGACAAGAGGCAGATTGTTTAGAGCTGGACCGAGTTTGGTCTTTTATTATTGCTTTTGCATCCACAAAGCTATTCTCTGAGGTGGAGTGAATTTGGGAAGACAAATTAAGGTTTTCTACCTACGAAGAACTGGGGAGCAGTAGCTTCTGAAAACAGTCATCTTTTCGAGATTGGTTGTCTAATAAATCTCTCTAATGCATTCTGCTTATAGACAGAGGTTGGAAATATATAGCTAGGTGATGACTTAAAAGTTTAAAATCGGTAAGCACCCAGAGTAATAGAGTGAAAGCTTCCTCACATGCGTGCCTTCCCTAGACCAAGGAGTCAAAGGTTCTATTCTGCCCTGTGCTAACCGGCTGTGAGATCCCCCACAAGCCACCGCGGTGCACCGAGCCTCTGTTGTGCTGTTGACAGAGTGGAACAATCATGTGCATCTTCTGTGACTGTCAAGGTTAGTGTGCCCAGAAGAGCTCTGAAGGATGGCAGTGGGAGACAAGTGTGTGGAAGCCATGTCAGGTATTGATATTTTCTGTTTTCAAACTCTTGGTTGTTAAACATTGAGGCTGCTCAGTGTTCTGTGTCTCTACCTGGATCAAAGTTAAGGGTCTTGGATGCAAAAGCAATAATAAAAGACCAAACTCAGTCCAGCTCTAAACAATCTGCCTCTTGTCTCCACTGTGGGTCCACACTTTCCTGGCTTGTTCACTTAGGAAGAGAGAATCAACAAGCCAAAGGATCAATGTTGCCCCGTGGACTGCTTTTGAGAGGGACTTGTCATGGTTTGGGTAAAAATAAGTGTGTGAAGCATTGCTTTCGAGAGAGTTGGAGTCCCAGGTCTTACCACTTCTCCAATTTGGAAAAAAAAAAAAAAACCATCCCTTTGAAATGGAGAGAAATCACGCATTGAAGGTGGTAGAGATGTTTGAAGAGTGTTCATCTATTGCTAGAAAGAGACGACGATGAAGTAAACCAGCGCAGGGTCAGTGGGGACAGGGAGTATTATGCAAAGAGCCGAGGTTGGAGAAGGTCTCAGTGTACCGCTTGCCGATTCCAAAGAAGTAACCTGGAGGACTGGCTGCAGAGGACATGAGTTCATGAGGACGTATGTGTGCACCAGGGAGGCCGGCTGGTGAAGGCTTCACGGCCCAGGCTCTCTTAATACACGTTTATACAGAAGACAGAAAGCAAAGCAGACAGGGCATGCAGGGTGGACGTGCTCTGAGCAAGCTGTGTGAGGTCAAATGTCAGTAAGCTGTTGACAATCCGGCCTTACATTGGAGAACAGTTTCTTTTGGGCTGTTCCTTGACCAAGGAGCCGGCCAGGCTCCCAAGATTCCTCAGTACACGTGCAGATGGCCTTCATGATATTCCCACAGGAAGGGAAGGGGAGTTGGGTCTCGGGAAGGGGCCCATGTGCTCACACACCACTCAGGGAAGAGAGAACTTTGAGAGGCCTTGGGAAGTAGGGAATTCCGGGCGCGTCAGTGGTCAGGGTGGCGTGCACTTGGCAGAGGGAGCCCCGCAGTGACTATAAGCTGGAGAGTGTTCCCAAGAGAATTGTAATGTCATTCACTGAAACTGTGGGAAAATGTGGGATACAATCCCTTTGCTCAAGGAGCTCAGACTGGTACACAATTAAATAATCATGCAGAGTAGACTGAGATAAAACCCAAAGAGCAATGCTGGGGACCAGGCTGAGAGGGAGGGGACTATGGAGCTGGACCTCGGAGGGTGAGCAGCTTGGGGGTTTGAGGCAGGACATTCCACAGAGCAGCATGGACCACAGCTGCCCAGGCGCACGACGGTCTCAGAGCCACACACTTGCCTCGCTCCATTTGTCCGCAGCCAGAGTTTTGTACAGCAACATGCACGCGGTGATTTTCAGAGGCTGTGTGCTGTTGTCTCCTGGAAGCTGACGTGAAGGATTGCCTGTCTGTTCTCATTAACCCACCCTGCAGTGGCCTAGGGTCTGACCTGCCCTGAGACTGCTCAGAGGGTATCCCCAGGGACCAGTTCTGAAGAATTGCTAAAACCATTATTCCCATATCTTGGTGTGTTTGTGTGTGTTTAGCTTATTTTTTTCCCACTTACATTTTAAGATTGCTGGAAAGTCATCAATTGCGTTGCCGAGCTGTTGGCTACTTACTCGTTGTGTTGGAGAGATGTGCCTGCCTTTACGTTCATTTGTAGTCACTTGCAGCCCTCACAGGCAGCACAGCATCGTCCCATCTGGGTAACAGGGAAGAAATCAGACTGGAACGTTGTCCCTGCTGTTCTTCCCTTTCTCCCACTTCTTGAGTTCCTCCCTTTGGCGCCTTGTATGTGCCTCCTCTTTGCATTGCTTCTCTCGGATTTTCTCTGCTTACCCTTCTACTTTTCCTCTTTCTTCTGATGGAATCACAGATGCTTCAACTTGGAAGGAAGTAGGAGAGTCTAGGTCCCGGGGAGCTCAGCTGGAAAGGCTTTGAGAAGGTTCTTAACCACAGGGCAGTTCCCCTTAATCCCTTATTTTTGGTGGTGGTGGTATTGCTTTTCAAAGCTGAATGTCTTGGGTTTGAATCACACTCCAGCTGCGTGACATTGAGCAAATCATTCTCCTGAATCTTCTGTTTTCACATCAGTAAATGAAGTAGCAGTAATACCACCCATACAAGATTGTTGTAAGAATGTAACGAGAGAGTGCATTGAAGGGGTCTGACACATCACATATTCTCAGTGGCTGATGTCAGCTCTCACTGTTGCTAATAATAACAATGCAAACTAGGATAGGGCCTTAAAACACAAAAGGCAGATGTGTCGATCCTTGGCAACAAGAAAGGGAGAAGCTGGGAAGACCTTCCCACTCTTTGGCTGGTGTTAGAAAATGAAAATCCCTAGGGACAAAATTGTTGAAAGCAGCTGAATCTGTGGGTGCACAGGCAGCCCCCCTCCGGCTGGAGAGAGACCTGGGTGCTGAACAATGAAAAGCCCAGCCCGGTCTCCCAGGCTGCTGCTGGGCCTCCGGAGAGCATCTAAATCACCCCTCCCCAGATACTCCATTCCTTCCCGGATAGCGTGGCGGCTGGGTGATACGCCCACTTGGCTAGACTTCAGTCTCCTGTATGTTTCCCCTTAGGGTGGGCCCCAGGGAGGCCCCGGGAGACGTGAAGGTGAGAGGGGAGCAGCAGCCACTTTGGAGCTCTCATGTGGATGTTGATCTGCTGACCCCCCTCGTCGGCTTGAAGCAGCTCTCCTTTCCCCAGATCCTGCCCAGCTTCTCCAGCTCCTTCCCCAGATGCGTGTGTTCAGCTACCTAAGGGTAAACCCTGGCTCCACAGGGGAGCAGTGAAGGCTACAGTCCCTTTCACTCCCCGTGTAGTTTCAGCGCACGCCGGTGGGCTCCAGGCTGCTCCTAATTTCTCCCATTATGTAAACCCATTTCCCTGGCTAACTGCCCGCCAGTGGACTTCGAACTCCAGCACGGCACAGGAGAACAGGCTGCTAGACTGTTTAACCAGCGGCCAGTTTCACGAGGCCAAATCCCTCTATTAAATAATACAAAAATGTTGATTAAATATATAAATACACATATATTATATATAATGTATTCATTTATTTATTAGAGGAACAAAACCACCCACTAGGAAATTGTATGTGTGTATATGTAAGTGTGTATAAGTGCACTGATATGTACACATGCACGCGCACACACACACAATCCCACATACATACAATTCACTGGTGCTTGTTTCTGCATCTCTGGTGGAACCCTGACTACCACGGACAGTCCTAAGCTTTTATAGTGGTGTCTTTCTACTTTATAAGGCAGTCCATCCCTTTTCTGCCTTCCTCTTTTTGCTAGCAAAAAGGAAGTTAAACTTGTTACGCAAGCACATTGTTTTTCAGCCCAGGATGTATCGCACTTTCTCCTTAGGATTTCTGTCTCTCTCAACCCCGAATCCTCTCACACCCCCTCACTGCTGTGGCCCGCGCCCAGTGGAGACTTTACCTCTGCAGTTTCTTGCCTTTAGGAGCTTCAGAATTAACCTCATAGATGTGGATGTCCTAGAGAGGCCCTTGTAGCCATCCGTCTCCCCAGACCTGTCTCCTCTTTACCCTTCTCATGCCATTTGGAGACAATACCTTGATTCTGAATGTTTTCAAGGAACAATGTGACACACACAGAGGGGGTGGGAAGCATAAAGTTTACAATCAGAAGACCTGTGTTTGTGTCCAGCCACCGCAGAGTGTTATTTAGCTTCTGAGGGCCTCAGTCTTCTCAGCTTTAAAATAGGTATACTGATAGCCAGCCTACCCCTTTTCAGCCTTTGTGAGTCCAGTGACACCTGAGCAGCTCTAGATGTTCGAGGCCCTTCATGCTTGAGTCTATCTGAGTCTTGGATTAGCTCCTACCTACATAGGTAAATGCTGTTATGATCAGATGTTGAACTTTAGAATTCATAATAGAGGAGAAAATTAGGACATTCTTATATTTTAATCAAAATAAATATCTTGAAACAGTAATAACCTAAATTCGTACACTATTCAGGGTCTACCATAGTGACTTTTTGCCTAAAGTGTTTCTTGAAGAAGATTTAGGTTAAAGAAATCAAGCGCACATTTGTTCCTTCTGAAAATGTGTGTGTCTTATCAATCAAATACTTATAAAAAGATTACAGAGTTGACCAAAAAAGGGCAAACTGCTAACTATGAAAGGATGACTAAAAAGTATCTTACTTGAGCCAGAATTTAAAACTCACAAAAAAGCAAATGCAAAAAGTAGAAAATGACAGAACATCCTATTACAGAGCCGACTACAAAAAGGAACTAAAAGCCACAATGAAGGCACTTTTAAAAACTGACACAACCCAGTGGTGAAATGAAGTATGTACAAATGAAACTGTTATGAATGGATAATGTAGATGTCCATTCAAAGAGAAGAGCCTCAGTCCTCTCCAGCAAAGCAAGGTGAGCAGAAGAGGTGACTCTGGAAACATCCTATTCTTAAGTGTGACATGGGCAACCAATTATGATCTCATACACCTGGCTACAAAAATCTCTATAATTGGCAGGTGTATGGCTCCTAGATGAAGCTATGGAGG